>NW_024727688.1:925000-1089752 GCF_018991925.1 Homarus americanus | reverse complement strand
CTAGATTACAGAAAACGGAAGCTGAATTTTATCATAGAAAAACGAAATTTTAATTTTATAAAAAATAAAATAAAAATATTTTACAGAAAAACGGAAGCTGAACATATTACAGAAAATGGAAGCTGGAATTTTATCATAGAAAATGAAGTTGAATTTATCATAGAAAATGGAAATTTAATTTTTATAAAATAAAAAAAATATTTATCACAGAAAACGGGAAGGAAATTTTATTATAGAAAACGGAAGGGAATTTTATCATAAAATGAAGCGAATTTATAGAAAATGAAATTTTAATTTTAAAAAAATAAAAATAATATTTTATTTAGAAACGAAGGAAATTTCATAGAAAATGAAGCTGAATTTTATCATAGAAAACGAAGCTGAATTTTATCATAAGAAAACGGAAATTTAATTTTTATAAAAAAAAATAAAAAATATTTTATCATAGAAAACGGAAGCTGAAATTTATTATAGAAAACGGGAAGTTGAATTTTATCATAGAAAATGAAGAATTTATAGAAAAATGTAGGGTTATTTATAAAATAAAATATTTTATCATAGAAAAAGGAAGTTGAAATTTGATTATAGAAAACGGAAGCGAATTTTATCAGAAAATGGAAATTTAATTTTAAAATAAAATAAAAATGTTAATTATTATGTAGAAAATGAAGCGAAATTTGATTACAGAAAATGAAGCTGTAATTTATTAAGAAAATGAAATTTATTTTTATAAAATAAAATAAAAATAATATTTTATCATAAAAAACGAATATTTGAAATTTTATAGAAAACAGGAAGTGGTGGTGGGTAGGGATGAGTGGTGGTGGTAGGAAAGATGATAAATTTTAAGCAAGAAAAGATGATTTAAATTTCAAGTATGATTTGGGTAAGTATATGATTTTGGGTACCATAAGATGATTTACACCATACATGATTTGGCACCAAGCAACGAAATTCCCCATGAGATTTGTTCAAAATGAGATTTGCACCATGACCTGATTAGCCTCATGTTATGATTTTGTCTTGCCAAGGAGATTTAAATTCCTTGCCAAGGAGTGATTTGCCATTATGATTTAAAATTTGCTAAGATTTGTACCTTTGCTATGATTACAACCTAAGTAAGAGTAAAGATGATTTGGTACTTTGCTGAGTAAAGATGACGGTACCTTGCCATGATAAAGATGATTTACACTCTTGCTAAGATAAAAAGATGATTTAACTTTTTGCTATATAAAGATGATGGTACCTGCTACAGATGATTTTACTTGCTACAGATGACGGTACTATGTTAAAGATGATTTGCTAAGAAAGATGATTAAATTTCTAAGTAAGAGTAAAGATGATTAAAATTTTAAGCAGAGTAAAGATGACGGCATCATAATATAAAGATGATTACTATAAGAGTAAAGATGAGATTTGTACCAAGTAATATATAAAGAGCAATTTGCTAAGATGATGGTACCATATAAAGATAAACGATTTAAGAAAAGACATTAATTTTGCTAATATAAAAGATAAAATTAAGTGTAAATTGTACCACAAGAGGTAAACAATTTTGCTATAAAGAACAGCTCATACAGGTAAACAATATATGAGGTAAATTGTACTACAAGAGGTAAAATTACCACTTAAGTAAGAAAGGATGAATGATGATTAAATTAAGTAAGAGTGATGGGCCATACATAAAGATGGGCACGGCATTGGATGATTTTAATCTTGCTACATACCATTTGAAACTTGCTACATACCAAAGATTTGAAACGCCACATACCAAAGATTTACACCCTGGCCACATACCAAAGATTTAAAAATTGCCACATATCAAAAGATTTGCACCTTTGCCAAGAAAGATTTTAAATTTTGGCCAAGAGTAAAAAGATTAAAACTTAAGAGTAGATTTAAAATTCTGCCAATATGATTTGAACCCCACAATATTATTTGATTTTTAAAATTCCTGCCATTATAAAAAGATTTAAACTTGCTAATATAAAGATTTTACCCTAAGCATGAGTAAAAGATTTGCACCTGCTATGAGTAAAGATTTAAATTCTTGCTAATATAAAAGATTAAAATCTTGCTAAGATAAAAAGATTTGCACCTTGCCAAGACGTACCTTGCTATGATAAAGATTTTAAAGATTATAAAGACACCATAAAGATTTAAACCATAATATAAAGACGAATTTTAAGTAAGATAAAGATTTAAATGTACCACATATAAAGATTAAATTTGCTACAGGATGAAATTTTGCTACATGGTACCTGCTAAGAGTAAAGATTAAATTAAGAGTAAAGATTAAGAGTAAAGATTAATATAAAGATGGTACCATGCAGAGTAAAGATGCAGATGGCATATAAGATTACTACAGAGGTATGATTAATTTACATGATGAATTTACATAAGATAAAAAATGGCATATATGATGTGCAATTATGGCATATGATGATACAAGAGAAAAGAGGTATATAAGAGGTAAGTAAGTAAGAAAGAGGAAGTATACAGACACAGGTAATGGCGGCGGTGGAGTGTGTGTGGTGGGGAAGTGGTGGTAGGGGGAAGTGGTGGTGGTGGTAGGGGAAGTGGTGGTGGGGGGAAGTGGTAGGGGAAGTGGTAGAGGGGGGGGTGGTGGTAGGGGGAAGTGGTGGTAGTAGGGGGAAGTGGTGGTGGTGGTAGGGGGAGGTGAGTAGTGGTGGTGCGGAGAATATGATAGTGAAAAACTGTGATGGAACACTCCGAATATTCTCTACAGCTAAGAGATAATGTTTCATGTACAGTCTTTTATGGCGGCGGCACACTTGCCAGCCGCTGCAATTGAAGAACTATTGCACAATGCTGCAAGGCTCAAGTGTTGTAACGGTATCTATGGAGAACCTCGTCTAGACGCTTTGTTGTAGTTTTCGTTGCGTTGGTCAGACGCGCCAACAAAAACAACCCAGTGTGACGCAAAGTCTCTTTGTTTTGCTGGCCGGACAGTGCGAGTCCAGCACGGTTGGGAGGAAAAGTGCCCAGTGAGGCACCGCGTTAGGTGTGGTGGGTCGGGTCATATGGCGTAGGCTGGCGACGACAGTACTGGGCGCGGTAAGACTGATGGACGTTTCTCTGTAGTCGTACGGGTGTATAGTGAATTCCTTCCCACGGTATATCTAGTTAGAAATAGGGGTAAGACATTACTTCAGATTACGAATTTTGTTGAATAAATTTACCTAGTCAGATATCTCTATACATTTCTCCTTGACTAATATAATAACAATAATGGGTCTTCATTAACAGTTGGATTATCAGAAGTATAAAACACACATTATTGTAGTGGGGGTGGTGTGAGAAGTGTGGTAGTGGTGTGGGGGTAGTGGTGGTAGTGTCGGGGTGGTGGTGTGGTGTGGGGCGGAGGGTTGGCTAGTGTGGGGCGGAGGGCTGGTGGCAGTGTGGGGTGGTGGTAGGTGGTTGTGGTGTGTACTGGGGGTGGTGGTGGTGTACTGGGGTGGTGGTGGTGTACTGGGGGTGGTGGTGGTGTACTGGGGGGTGGTGTGGGGCTGGTGGTGGTGTACTGGGTGGTGGTGGTGGTGTACTGGGGTGGTGGTGGTGGTGGTGTACTGGGGTGGTGGTGGTGTGGTGGTGGTGGTGGTGTGGGGCTGGTGGTGGTGTACTGGGGTGGTGGTGTGGTGGTGGTGTGTGGTGGTGGTGGTGGTGGTGGTGTGGTGGGTGGTGGTGTACTGGGGTGGTGGTGGTGTACTGGGGTGGTGGTGGTGTACTGGGGGTGGTGGTAGTGTACTGGGGTGGTGGTAGTACTGGGGGTGGTGGTGTGGTGGTGTGTGGGGGATGGTGTGGAGGTTGTGTGGGGATGATGGTGCTAGGGGGTAGAGAGGAGAGGTGACGGCGAGGAGAGGTGACGGCGTGGAGAGGTGACGGCGAGGAGAGAGGGTGACGGTGAGAGAGGTGACGGCGAGGGAGAGGTGACGGCGAGGAGAGGTGACGGCGAGGAGAGGTGACATGAGGGAGGTGATGGGCGAGGTGAGGTGATTGAAGCAGCACACCACAAGTTCCCTTGCCACACTGTGGTGAAACTTCCCACATGATTTAATTAAGTTAATCAATCAAATACGGCTTCTCCTCCTCTCCCTTCTTCCTCTTACCACCATGACAAAACCCTGCCCTCCTCCCTTTACCGCCCCTTACCTCCCTTTACCGCCCCTTACCTCCCTTTACCGCCCCTTACCTCCCTTTCCACAACTGCATCTATTAACACCGAAAATAAATATCACTACGCCAGCCTGATTGATAACTCCCCACTCCCCACCCACCAATCCCTTATGTTCCATCCTCCCTATCAATCCCCTTGACCCCCTCCCATAGTTGCCCTTCCCTTTTCCACCCCTCTAAGGACGTGTTTAGCAGGAACCACTCAGAAAATTACATCAATTCCCCAGGGCAAGGCAGCCTTCTCCTTCTTCCTGTCACCGTCACTGAGGTAGTGATGAGTGGTAATGGTGGGGATGGTGACTTACTTTCAATACTCCATTAGACTTGGCGAGAATAAAGGCTTCACATATGAGTGGGGAATGACTGTATGTATATCTCTACATACCAGTACACCATAATACCTTAACAATATATTATTACAGTACCACTAAGTCAGTTGTAACCCATCGTCAGTACAGTGAAGATGGGTACAGTCACTAAGAGCTTGATACAGTCTGATAACTTTCACTACCAGAGGGATACAGTGTCACCAGCAACAGGAGACAGTCACCAGCAACAGGAGACAGTCACCAGCAACAGGGACGGAATAAGTATGCAGAAACAACAACATAAAACAATCATATCCACAGTGACAGAGAATATTTGCATAGTCAATTTGCATAGGTAACCGGAGCGACACATGAAGTGTTGTTGCTGCCGTCCTGGGGTGGAGGAGGCCCGCTGATGCTGCTGCTGCTGCTACAACACACACACACACACACACACACACACACACACACAGTTTCTCTACCTGTTATTCATGTAAGTGAGGGAACAATTCGGGTAGTGTGGTTTTCGACATTCTGTTCTTACAATAGGCAGAGAAGCGTGTGATCTACTCGGTCAGTTACACACAGACAAAAACTAGGTGAAGGAAGGTTTAACACTCTCTCTTTTGTACTTACAACGTAGGAGTGAGTAATCTGTTCCCTCAGGAGGCGCTCTTCCGAGAGGCAGTAGCGGGCGTCGTGGGTGAGGGCGTCCACGGGTCCCTTCTCCACCTGGTGCTTGATGGCCTTGTACAGCAGGAAGAGCGAGGGGCCCGCCTGCTCCTGTAAAGGCGGGACAGCAGTGTCATCAGGGTTCTACCGTCGCACTTCCGGTATGTATTAATATTACTCCTCTTACAACCATTTATTGACAGACTATTATGTTAGTAACTTAAGATGAGTTAAACCATTGACTTATATATATTGAAGAAGGGAAGCTCAATCACTGCCGCCTGCTCTAGGGGTAAAATTGGGGAGTATCATTTTAAAGTCAACTGTTCAGGGATATATAACCCATGAGATGCTCTTTACAGTTTAGAGTCAGGCGGCGCTGGGTCTATTAAAGTCGTGGCAACTCTTTCCTGCAGCTCCAGAGTTGTTAAACTTCCCAGCCATTAAAGCTAAATTGATCCATCCAGTTCCCTCAACTGGAAGGAGGCGGGGGATTGACAGGTCCACCAACCTTGAGGTATGTGTACATGCACAAAGTCATCCAGTTAGTGAGCATCTTCTCCACCACGCTCTCTGTCCTGCGGAGCATGAGCTGCGGGTGCTTGGTGGCCACACTCTTGTCAATGAGGCGCAGCAGCAGGAGGCGCAGGATCTCCGTCAGGTACTCCATCCTCCCCGCCATGGCCACCACCAGCAGTGACGCCACGTTCACTCTGCACGGGAGAAAGAACACAAGAGTAACAAGTACTCCAGGTACGACAAGGTGGTCCTGAGGGAGTGGTCGGTCCCTATATAAACACGGATGCTCGCACACCACAAGTTTTCTGTCATGTATTACGCCAAGTTGAGGAGACCATGTTGATATAACGGCTTCTACTGGCCAGACAAAACAAAATTCCCTGACTTTTCCAGGTCCATTAATTCGGTATTTATTACGACAGAATAACAAAATTAGAGGTTTTCAATAATATGTATTCTATAAACTATTGGAAAATTTAAAGATGAAATAAATGATATTAATCAATAAATTGAAGATCCTTTCGTGACACCCACCAGGCCTAGTGATGAACCTTGACACCCACCCTCCATATTTTTCTCCTTGTTCCTAAAAGTATAATTATTTACCTGTTGTACAGTACAGCATTAACTTATGCTATGATTGTTGTCAAAATAACAATATTTTGAAGTTGAATTGAAATCACAAAAGAAATTCCAGATTTTTTGTAAAATTCCCTTTTTTTCCAGGTTTTCCAGCCCCAAATAAAATTCCCCGCCTTTTCCAAGTTTTACAGACCAGTAGACACCCTGCATAAAGAATAAAGTTTAAAGCCAAACAGCTGCTTTTTCTTCAAGTTCTCCTTTAAGAATATCTAGATAAAACTTGTGTGATCAAGGAACCTAACATGGCCTGTCATGTATGGGCTGGGAGAGAGGAGACAGCTGTCAGGCGGCACCTCTGCCTCGTCCCCGCCACAACTTACATGTCTCTAATGTTGAAAGTTTTCTGGGCCTCGAGCGTCTCTATGAGGGCCAGCAGGAAGTATCTGTTGGTGATGAGTTGCTCAAACTGGATCATGGCGCTGTCCATGGCTGGTCGACACCCATTCATGCGAAGCTGTAGTGAAGAAGAGGGAACATAAGTACTGTATACCACTCTACCATTTCATTATTTATATTTTTTTTGAAAGCCTAAAACTAATACAATTTTCAGTAGACTTGGACAAACCTCAAAAACTACCATAATACCTGTTGCAGACACTACGCTTAAATAAATTCTTTAAATGATCTTATGAGAAAAATTCCAATAAACTTGTACATAAGTAACACCACCACCACGACCTTCACGGCAGCTCGTCTGTTGGCTCTCGCTGTCTCCAGAAGGTGTGATGAAGTTAAGTGTTGACGGAGGTACACCTATATACTACCCACGCCTTATGAGAGATCAAGGCAACTGTGCAGGTCCTTATGAGATCATTAAGAGACAACATAGTAGTGTTATATAGTTTTAAGATGGGGGTGACGGGTCTTACCTTGGGGTCGTTAAGGATGGGGTGGTCAGGTCTTACCTTGGGGTCGTTAAAGATGGGGTGGTCGGGTCTTACCTTGGGGTCGTTAAGGATGGGGTGGTCAGGTCTTACCTTGGGGGTCGTTAAGGATGGGGTGGTCATGGGGTGGTCGGGTCTTACCTTGGGGTCGTTAAGGATGGGTGGTCGGGTCTTACCTTGCAGGGTCGTTAAGGTGGGGTGAATTCGGGTCTTTACCTTGGGGTCGTTAAGGATGGGGTGGTCAGGTCTTTACCTTGGGGTCGTTAGGATGAGTGGTCTGGTCTTACCTTGGGGTCGTTAAAGATGGGGTGGTCAGGTCTTACCTTGAAATTCGTTCAGGATGGGGTGGTCAGTCTTACCTTGGGGTCGTTAGGATGGGGTCGGTCTTACCTTGGGGTCAAAAGGATGGGATGGGATGGTCTTGGGGTCGTTAAGGATGGGGTGGTCAGGTCTTACCTTGGGGTCGTTAAGGATGGGGTGGTCAGGTCTTACCTTGGGGTCGTTAAGGATGGGGTGGTCAGGTCTTACCTTGGGGGTCGTTAAGGATGGGGTGGTCGGAGTCTTACCTTGGGGTCGTGGAGATGGGGTGGTCGGGTCTTACCTTGGGGTCGTTAAGGATGGGTGGTCAGGTCTTACCTTGGGGTCGTTAAGGATGGGGTGGTCGGGTCTTACCTTGGGGTCGTTAAGGATGGGGTGGTCGGGTCTTACCTTGGGGTCGTTAAGGATGGGGTGGTCGGGTCTTACCTTGGGGTCGTTATGATGGGATGGTCGGGTCTTACGGGGTCGTTAGGATGGGATGGTCAGGTCTTACCTTGGGGTTGTTAAGGATGGGGTGGTCGGGTCTACCTTAGGGTCGTTAAGGATGGGGTGACAGATCTTGTGGGGTCGTTAAGGATGGGGTGGGGTCTTACCTTGGGGTCGTTAAGGATGGGGTGGTCGGGTCTTACCTTGAGGTCGTTAGAGGATGGGGTGGTCTGGTCTACCTTGGGGTCGTTAAGGATAGTGGTCAGGTCTTACCTTGGGTCGTTAAGGATGGGTGGTCGGGTCTTACCTTGGGTGGATGATGGGGTGGTCGGGTCTTACCTTGGGGTCGTTAAGGATGGGGTGGTCGGGTCTTACCTTGGGGTCGTTAAGGATGGGGTGGTCGGTGACGCCAGGGAAGAACACTTTCATCACGTAGCTGCGGTGGTCGAGGGTGGGGATGCCTGAAGACTCCAGATCAGCTGTCAGGTCTGTCATGTCCGTTTGTAGCTCCGCGAACGCTGTCAAGAGGGAGATACTGAGGTTAGTGTCTGTCTGTGTGAAGCTCTATCAATGTTACCAAAGGGGATAAGAAAGGGGAGGAGATAAGAGAGATTAAAGGGGTATTTTGTCTTCAAATCCGTAAATGAGATCACGATAAATACAAAGTTTCTATGTGTGTGTGTGTGTGTGTGTGTGTAGGGTGTGTGAAGGGTGTGTGTGTGTGTGTGTGTGGGGTGTGTGTGTGTGGGGTGTGTGTGTAGGGGTGTGTACAGAACTTCACGAGAGTAGAGAAGCAGACAATCAGGACAGGCAGCAACAAGACACATGAACTAGTTGTGTAAAGAGAGAGCGCGTAGTAGTGGTTAACAAGATGAAGAAATGGTGGTAAAGTTGAGCAGTGGCCAGCCCCCCCTCCCTACACCCCCACGGCCACACACCCTCAGTGGCCAGTTCCCCCCTCCCCTCCTCCGGCCACACACCCTCCACGTTTCACTCTGTTATGAATATTATTGGAATGGTTGTGTGTGTGTGTGCAGTAGTCAGGGCGCCATGCACTGTATATAAACCAATAACTGTTTTAGTTTTTTCTATTTTTCGTCTGTGTTCAGAGGATGTGATCATCCACGACCAAAGGTACTTGAGGAAAACATTGTTACACGGATGAACATTTTCTTCAATTGATCATTACATATAGTTAAAAATGCTATTACATTCAAGTTTATATATATATATATATATATATATATATATATATATATATATATATATATATATATATATATATATATGCCAGGCACTAATACGATCTACACAGTGTTCAATGTTTTTCCTTCAAAATTGTGGTGTGGTTACTGCCTACTGTAATATTTCATTAGTATAAAATATATAAATCCAATGAAAACAAGTTGATACAGATATTAGAGTAACACCCGTGTATATATATATATATATATATATATATATATATATATATATATATATATATATATATATATATATATATATATATATATATATATATATATATATATCCATCCATTAATTAGTTAACACACTGAATTAAATGTTGACATGTTTGAAGCATCTGAACTCTGGATCTATTTGTCAATTACGAAATTAAACAGTAAGTATCATTTAATTTAAAACTCTAACAACAAAACATTAATTTATATTTCCCGTTAACAAGGATCAACAGGAAATATTCGGATCAAGTACAGTACACGTTTTAGTAAATTGTACTTGGTGTTAATACAGCCACTAATCCCACCCAACTGTCTTGTATCGTTCAACCAATTTTCAATCAGAAATATGAAAACAATAAATCTCCAGGTTGTTTCAGTAATGATCGTTTCATGCAAAAACCTCCGAGAAATCCAATCGATTTAGCGGCATATTTTTAGCCAATTTTCGGTATTGGTGTAACGTGTGCCGAGCCAGCCGGGGATGCCCTCCACTAAAATTTATGGGCAATAAAAGTGTTGATGTGTGTTATTATTCGCAAAGTCTGCCCAGCCTCGCCACTCGTCCAGGAAATATATTACCCAAACTTACCTTCACAACAAACCGCTTCTCACTGTTAACAATAAATATCGCTAATATTGACCTTCCTGATGTGACTAAGAGTGGAATAAATCTATACCACAAAATCCCTTCCATTTTGTGTATCATGGCGGACTGGCATGTGGGCGCCGACGGAATTTCCAAGATGGTATCGCATTCCCTCATGTTAACAATACATAAACTAAGAACAAAAACGAATTTCCCTTTAATATATACAGACTACCATGTAACTAGAGATATCAATATGAAAACAACTCTGAAACTACATAATACAGAGTAAATAACAATGAAAAACGAGCACATAAAAGCCAGGCGCTACTAAACATATACGCTTCTCTGATAACCTAAACTGCACCAGCACACACACACACAGTTCACTAATGACGTGTACGGTGCTGCCCTCTGTGCCGTCACGCAACACAACCACCAACACGGGACTTGTGTGTATATATATAAAAAAAAAAAACATTCCATCTTGAGTTTATTAATTCAAGAACAGGTGTGCAGGTAAGAGACTCGGCAACAGGAGGACAGGTGTACGCAACAAGAGGACAGGTGTACGTAACAAGAAGACAGGTGTACGCAACAGGACAGGTGTATATAACAGGAGATTCGGAAGCGTTAACGGTGCAAAAACATGTCACAGGCTGAATGTGCTTTATCAGGCTACATTACCTAACACACATAGAGAGTTTAAAAGTAAATATATTTATCGGTTTTCATTATTTGCTCCACACTGAACCACTGATATACAGAGTGGGGAATTTCGTGTTGATTTGAATAATTATGTATCAAGATCAATTTTCGGTACAGCCTCTAATTTGTCCACAGATCGTTAATGTTATATAGTGTGAAACCTTTATCTTAGCTATATACTTTGGTGTGATAACGTTATGACCACCACCTGAGAGTAATTCTGAAATTTGATCCATTTGTAATAAAAAAAAAAATCACTCGCCTGTCTCTGTTACCTGTGAGTGAGCAAATTTACACCGAATTGATTCATTCGTTATTCAAGATATTCTGATGAAATACATATAGACACATAGATGGATAGATACACAAACACATATGAGGCCAAACAGTGGACTCAACAGATCAAAGGGACGCCTGCCCCCACCCCCCGTGTACCTAATGGCTAAGTTTGTCCCTAATACATAGAAAACGGAGTGTGGGTGTTGTATGCTTTCATTACCAAAGAAAATGTTAAGCCACGAGATTGGGTAACTCTACTATTTGATCCCCATGGCTACTTTAAGATTCCATTATTAGAACTCTAAATTGACAAAATCAAATTAATATATTTCAGAAAGAGTTTGGACGCATACTATTATTAATACAAGTTTCTTATCATTACATCAAATAAAAACAAACAAAAAAACAATAGTAATTAATACTGTCAATTAAGAGTGTATCTGGTCAACAACTACAAAAACAAAAAAGCATAGATATATTGCCACAGAATCTACTTTACTTCTCGGTTAACAAAATTAACTCTGTACCCCCAAGTGAATCAACAGCACCTGACCCACCCACAAAAAACACCCAACTGTACTCACCGGGTCCTATAAATAATCAGATTCTCTCCTTATAACGTAAACAACAAACACAACTCCCCACCCCCCCCCCCCCCCTTTACCAACGCCTAATGCATTTATTCCCGAAAAAGGAAACAAAAAAACTATTAACACGAGCTACAAACAAACCCGGTACTACAAACAAACCTGAACTAATGTTATCATCGGCTACACACAAAGTCACGGGTTATAAAACAGCCAAATTCAATTTAAATCTAATTCCACTACCCAACACACAGGGACCAAGCGATCAAAGAGGCAATGAGGCTCTTTTAAAGTGACTCCCACGTCCGCCGGGGTTTTAGTGACAACACACACCCTACTCTCTCTCTCTCTCACTGCTAACTCCTCCTCGTGTGATGTAAACCCAAGACACGATGGAACTAGTTTGTTAGGTGTGTGTGGTATTTATAAACCTCAACTAACTAACTTACTCCTCTTGTGGTGTGAGTTATTCTTGCAACACTCAACAAACTTACACTAACACGTATCATTGGAGAAGTTACTTGGCGTACTACTACTCATTAAACTATCACCACCACCTTCAGTAATTAAACCAATTCTACTATTAGTTAAGTGTTATTAAAACCTGTTAACTTCCTCTTCTGGTGTGAGCACAAAACACCACAAGTTAAATAATAATAATGTCCTGTATAAAATAAATAAATACATAATAAAACAATTCTCTCCAGCATGAGTAGACGGTAATAACATGCTCTGGGACACTCCAAAACATATTTCATTTTTGTGTTAAGGGAAATGGGATTATAGTTTAAGCATATCACATGGACAGTGAGGGATTTAAAAGGCAATTAAAAAATAAAGTCTAGTGAAGAGGAAGAGGGAGAAGAGGAGGAGGAGGAAGAAGAAGGGAGGGAGGGAGGGAAGGGGTGAAAAGGGTGAAAAATATATGTTGAATATATATACCATAGTCATCCAGGTCATCTTGTGTGCACATCTGAAGAAACGCTGCAACGAACACCAGATATCAAAAGAATTAATGATAATCTCCCTCTCTCAAGTCTGCAATATTGATCTACCTGTTTTGTTGGTCAGTATATATATATTTTTTTTTTAGGGTCTGACCTGTAGGTAATATCCTCTCTCTCTCGGGGTAATTTCAGGTTTATAATAATGTTCTGTTTTTTTTTTTTATGTCGAAGAATTAAAAGTTTGGTTAAGAGGAATATATGATAAGAATATTGTTGTGTTTTGTGAGACCATTCCATGTAAACACAGGCAAAATATATATTTCATACACATAAAAGCTCTTTGAATATCGATTTTTTTTTGTCCCTAATTACTCAACTACTTTATAATATCGTGACGTAAGAAGATAATTAACATTCACTCAATTGACATCCACTCTGTTTTTACTATGGGCGATGACGTCAGAAACTTTATATATATATAAAACTTGACTCAACCTCGAGTACACTTGAGTTCAATAACACCTGGTACTCACCTTGTTTACACTCGGAGCGGACGTTGGACTCAAGGGTGTCCATCTGGATCTGGATACGCTTGTACTCTCGCTCAGCCTGGTTACTCTTGCGGCGATACACCACCAGGATAACCATCGACACTAACACCAGGAACAACCCGCCAGCTGCCATCCCTCCTATGGCCTCAGGTGGGAACTGGTACTCCTGCAGACACACACAGTTAAAGAGGTAAATATAACGATCTTAATGACAGTTACTGGGAAGACACACATCAAAATAATTCATTCTGGAAACTACTGAATCGAGACAAATTATCACGGACCTTGATCATCTCGTAGCGAAGATATCCAATGGGAAATCTGAGGTTTTGGCCCATCCTGACTACCACTAGAGGGAGGTCGTGTTCTGTGGAGTGACCAAGCTCGTCAGTTGGGGGCGGCTGGACCTCCGGGGGAGTACACACCAGCTGCGTCAGGGCCAGGGACGTCACGTTACACTGGCGGGTCCCAATGGTCACGTTGACGTCTGACTCATCGCTGGCTAAGTTAAGATTCTCGCCCTGAAACACAACAACAAATAACCATACCAACAGATCTTTTAATATATGTGTATGTAATGATGGCAATAATCCCCATGACTATTGAGTGTGTAATGACATTCCTCCAGACAAGAGACTCACCTCTATGACGAGTGTGTCGCCTTTATAGAGTTTGATGCTGTTGGGGAACTCCTTGTAGGTGGGGTCGAGAACGTAGACGAGGGAGCGGGCAGAGGAAGACAAGACGTGCCTCAAGTTCCTGACAGAAGCCACGTTGTCCATGATGAAGCCGACGTCCAGGGCGATGGAGTCTCCGTAGTTCTGACGTGGGGACCTGAGTGCGGGAGCAAGTGTGTGTGAGTGGACATAACCATAAGTTCAGTTCCTGTTTATATCAAGACCATCAGTTTAATATTATTCTAAGTCACTGTTCTTCAAGCAGATCCTCACTACTGTCTTTAAAAGATAAGAAATTGAGGAAGAAATATTATTTTTACCATTAATTGTTACTAGCTTACCTGTAAGTCCACTAAATAAAATAATTCCCAAGTAAACAAACCTGGAGACTTTATGGGACACTCTGGCCTCCGCTCTTGGGTTGTCGTCGTCGTCGTCGTGGGCATCTCTCCTGTCGTCGTCGTCGTCGTGGGCGTCTCTCCTCTCCCGAAGCAGCGCCAGCAGAGCCTTACGATCCACGGGGGGTGAGGGGCACTCCATCTGGTCAGGCCCCAGGACACGACACCCAGAGGAGTTAAGAATGCGGTCCTGCAGTAGTACAGTGATGCGGGGAGCCTGTATAGCGTCTAACTGGGTCCCGTGTACAGTCAGCATGCGGCCACCACTCCAAGGACTTCGACGTGGTTTGAGTTCGAGGACTCTTGGGTCTGGCTTGTATGTGAAAGGAGAGGCGAGATAACGTTCTGCACTGTCCACTGTCACCGTCAGCTTGCGCACGATCCTTAGTGGTCCATCGCCTTCATCGCTGCTGTCACCCGACGCAGTCGCTCGGGAGGTCACACATACAAGCCGGTGCGACGACGACTGCGTCTTGTTGACGATACAAGGAAGGTCATCGAGTGTGGCGGACACGTGGGAGCCCACGTTGAGGAAGCGGCCGCTGATGGAAAGCACAGTACCTCCCGACACTGGTCCGTGCCTCGGCCACACATCCGTCACGGTCACGTTCTGGAGATAGGATGCAAGTGTACAGTAGACAAAACTCCAAATAAAAATATAAAATCAAAGTATCACTTCAACCTCTTGTGAGAACCCTCCCATCAACGGTACTTACGGTGTATGTGAACTTGACGGTAGAGGTGGTGGTACCGGCCGGCGTGGACACACTGACAGGAAACTGGAGATCTTGAGTGGCAGCAGATATACCACGTAGTGGCGCCTTCCCCGTGCGGCACGTGATCTTGACAGACACGTGGTATTCATGCACGTGGCAGGGCACTTCGCCGATGAAGGTCTTGCCTCGCACATCCTCCTCCCGCAGCCCCAGGTTGCTGCCTTCTATGGTGACCAGTGTGCCGCCCTCCAGGGGGCCTGCCAGAGGCTGGATCTGAGGGTCGGGAAGATTATAATGAATCATCTAAGTCAAACACTAACACTTGACCCCTGGCAGGTACAGTACTCAACATTCACTATTTACCATTAAGCTTAACTCAGCTAGACCCACGCCGAGCGACAGACAGCAAGGATCACCATGCTATTGGTGCTCCAGGTGTGTGGTGGTGCTCCACCTCAGGGAACACAACTTACTCCCAGATTCTTCATTCATTATATAAGTCTTAACTCTTATATTAAGGCCAATAATATACACAGAGCAACAAACAGCGCCCGGTGTTCACCTACACTAATGGTCGTCAACAGCAGACTAACGCTCGCCTGACTTTTGCCTGCCAGCCGTGGCCATCTTTCACACAGCGGGAATAAAGGTTGTATACCGCCATCAGAGTGGTGTTATCTTGCACAGTACACCAGTGAGTTGGACTCTTTATCAGCGCTAGAGGTCAGAAGCTCTCCATGACCACAGTAACTGCTCGGTGTATGACGATGACGACTCCTCCAGCGATGGATTGAGTGTCGTTAAACTATCACACAAGGGTTCAAATTCTCCATTCTTTCTGTCAACACATGGAGGTGAAAATTTAATATTTCAGGCGAGTCAACATTTACGCTGGCTTGTCATATCGCTCATCCGAAATTGAATAAAACAACCATCACTTATCGATATTAGACAACCCCGAAATCCATGTCAAAATCCATGACATCACACCTAATCCTTCTTGGGACTCGTCACTTGATTGATGACGTCCTCGCTGACAGCCCTATGATGGATCGTGATTGGTCAGTTTTTGTCTCCCCACAACCGCAGTTCTGCCACATCAACACGTGAGGCCAATTATCTCCCCCACACTCTAAAGTACATCTCACTATGAAAATTCCCAACACATTTTCTTTCTTTTCAATCTCAGCGACACATATTTCATCATCTAAGAGAAAACACGATTAAATTATTCTAAACTGTATAATTTCGTTGCATTAATTAAAAAAAAGGATTATGGAGATTTTACTACATGCAGCTGGGCCTCGAGTTGTCAGCGAGCGCCACAATACACCATGATATAAATATTCTTGCGCATCGATTATATCAACGCGCATTGAGACATGATTTACTGGTCGTGTTGGGAGTTGGCTGAGCAAGTGTTCGTCACGTCATGATGTGGTGAAAAGATAATGTAAGAATTAGGGATGATGATGATGATGAAGCCGAGTTGGTGAGCCTTAGGGGAGAGTTAAAACACACGTGACTGTTGCTGTATGTAGAGGATTGTATTCAAGGCTCGGATCCTCAGAGACTCTTATGTTAAAATTCTTTCCAAAGTGGTTGAAAATAGCGTTGAAGTTATCCCCCCACCCCCTACCCCTGAAGCCTCTACTGTTACTATATTTTACGATAATTTGAGAATCATACGAATCTCCCAGTCCCTATCTCTTAGGCAAGTCCCTCTTCCCCCAGCCAAGTCACCCCTCCCCTAGCCAAGTGACCCCTCTCCCAGCCAAATCCCCCTCCCCTAGGAAAGTCCCCCTCCCCAAGGCAAGTCCCTCTCCCCTAGCCAAGTGCCCCCTCTCCCAGCCAAGTGCCTCCTCTCCCAGCCAAGTCCCCCTCCCCTAGGCAAGTCCCCCTCCCCTAGGCAAGTCCCTCTGACAAAACAAGACTACACTCTCACATTTTTAAAACTTTTGATAAACTTCTTACAGCGGCTGAAGGGAGAGTAAACTGAAGCATGTAGGAGGGAGAGGTGAGTGGGAGGTGAGTGGGAGGGGAGTGAGAGTGGGTGAGAGGGCACACTAACCTGGGGTATGAGGAGGTGAGTGGGTGAAGAGAGGTTCCGGCTAGTGAAAGGAGTGGAAGAGTAACATGAAGTATACAGGAATAAAGAGGGGGAATTGAGATAGAAGATGAGGAGAAAAGAAGGAGGAGAGGAGAACAAGAGATGAAGAAGAAGGGAGATACGGAGAAACGGGGTAGATGGGAAGAAGAACGCGAGTAGAAGGAAGAGAGGTTGATAAAGTGTAAAAGAAGAGAGTAAATGGATACCAAGAAACAGGGGGGAATAAAGAGGGGATGAATGAATGGTGGAAACGAAAGAAGGAAGAATAACAAGGGATAAAAGACTGGAATATTAATGAAAAAATAAAGAGGGAAGGAAGGAGAGAAAAGAAAGAAAAAAGGTTATGAACATAAAGTAAAAAAGAAGCAGGGAAATAAAATAAATAGATGAGGGAAGAAAGAAGGAAGGGAAAACAAAATGAATAAGTGAATGAATGAAAAAGTGAAAGAAGGGGTAAAAAACAAGAATGAATACATGGAGAAATAATGAGAATGAAAGAACAGATGAACAAGAGAGAGAGAAAGAAAGAAGGGAATAACCAAAGAATGAAAGAAAGGAAAGAAAACAAAGATGAAAGAAAGCGTGGAGAAAAAAATAAACACTCCCAAGAAAGAAAGAAATACGAAGGTGAAGGAAGCAAGAACCTAAGGGCGCCTCACCACCCAATTTCATATTCCCTAAAAAATTCACTCCCTTAAAAATGACCCCTCCCCTCCCCCCAAGTCCTTTTTTTTTTCAACCCGTCATTTTAACTTTAATGAAAATGAAAGACAAACAGAACCAGCTTTACAAGTGTCCAGTCGCCTTTAATGGAAAATAAACAATAGCTTGGCCGGGTCTCCTGAAGTAACTCGGTCGGGGTCTGCCTCCTGCTGTTACCTCTGGCTCCTCTCGTTTCTCTCTACTACCTCTGGCTCCTTGTCCTAAGTGGTATTACTGCTATTGGTATAACTTGACACTATGAGTCCTCCTGGTACTACCTGGCACTATGGCTCTCTTGTTACCTGGTACTACAAGATTCATTCAAGAGCCTCCTCCCTTCTTCCACGACTTCCTCCCCTCAGTTGCGAGTCTTCCTCAAGCAAGAGTCTCCCTCAAACGTCTCATCATAAGTCCATAAACTCTTTACGATATTTTCCTCCTTCAAGCAGCACCATCTCATAAAGTAAAGACTCCTGCAATCCTGCAAGCAAGAGACTCTCACATGCAAAAGACACGCCAGAAAGATTCCCTCTCAAGCAGCAAGACTCCCTCCCAAGCAGCAAGACTCCCTCCCAAGCAGCAAGACTCTCTCCCAAGCAGAAAGACTCCCTCCAATAATTGCTTCGGAAAAATTCTTATCAACCCTTAGATGTAAGACTCCAAGCAATTTACCCTACAAGCACAAGACTCCTTCCTTCCCTGCCTGAAGATACAGGAGGAGTCTCAGAGAGGCTCCGGAAAGACGACGTGTAAGGCATTTGATTACACAGGTGAGGCTACCCCAGCTCATTAGGTATACACCTCACGCCACCCCTGGGCTCAAACCGGCACAGTTGGTGGAATTGGTGAGAGATGAGGAGTGAAGATTACTATAGAAAATTAAGTATTGTTGTTTAATAATAATAATAATAACGATGATGATGATAATAATAATAATAATAATAATAACAATAATAATAATAATAATAATAAAAATAATAACAATATTAAATAACAATGACAACAAAAAATATAACAACAACAACAACAACAGCATCATCAACCACAACCATTCCAGTGAAAAACGTAAAACCAAAAATATTGTCAAGAGAAAATATTTGCAGTGTATGGAACGTAACATGTATGAAAATTAATAAAATTGGTATAATAACCCCCCCCTAGGGTAAACCTCATACGTCAGGGTCATGAAATAGTGAAAGTTCAGGGTCCTAAAACATACAGTGATCTAGGGAGTGTGTGTGTGTGTGTGTGTGTGTTATCACCACTCGCACATGAACGCATCAAAATAACACCAGAATTACTCGCCAATGGTCCTCACTCGCCACAGACAACGCACAATAGCCCTCTCTTACGATAACTCCACTATCGTCCTCCAACACTCCATCAATTTCTCCAACACCGGATATTATTATACACCAACAAAAACCCATAACTAAAAAAAAAAAAAACACCATCACTGCCAGAAATATTATCACTTAAAAACACAAAAAAAAAACCACCAAAAAAAACAATAAAAAACAAAAATACGATAAAAAAAATCCAATCGGTGCTGTTGATCGTGACAAGTTCAGCTCCAACTCACAGGTGAACCAAAAAAAAAATAGGTAAAACAAAGTGAAATTGTTCCTTGGTGATGAACACGAGGCAACAGAACTAATACAAGGGCCGCGGAGGTAGGTGGTGGTCAGTCAGTTAGTGTCATCCTGCACAGACTATACTCAATAGTAAGGGTTTGGTTAGATTAGGTTTGTTTCCCTCCCCCTCCCTCCCTCTCTCCCTGATTGATATGATATAGGCGCTATTGATGGTGGGGAGGAGTGGTGGGGAGGAGTGGTGGGGAGGAGTGGTGGTGAGTCGGGAGTGGGTAATGATGGTGGTAGTGGTGATGAGTGGTCCCAGATCATCATTATTGTGTATGTATGTATGTATGTATGATTGTATGTATGTATGTATGTATGCATAAATAAAGTATACACGGATGTCAGATTCCACCTTAACATCCACACTACTACTTCATGGCGCTGGAAACCACAACCCATATTGCCCCATGAAGCAGTTTTACAAGTTATTGAAGGGAAATAGCATTGCCCCCACCCCACCCCCGTATATTCTATGTGAGGGTTGGGCAGGGGGGCGGTGGGGGCAGTGGGCGGGAGCGGTGGGGGGTGCAGTTGGGCGGTGGGGGTGGGGCAGGGGTGCAGTGGGGGTGCAGTGGGGCAGGGGGCGGTGGGGTGGGGCAGGAGGGCGTGCGGGGGGGGAAGAGACACAAAGAACAGCTCGTATAGAACACAATGAACAACAAAGACTCGTACAAAACAAAATCGGAAAGAGCAAAAGCAATCAACACACAAACAAAAATAATAACAATACTCAATAGATGATGAAAAACAATAGATGATTAAAACAAACACCAGACGAACCTTTGAAAGAAATAAGAGGAAAATAAAGAGAGAGAATAAGTCACAATACAGATAAATATGAGAAAAAAGCAAAATATTAACTAACATCAGACGAAAAAAAAAATCAACTATAAACACCATGTTCTCCCCCCGTTTCCCTACTGTCTCCTTCATTTTCTCCTCCTCCTCCTTCACCTCCCTTCTCTCCTCCTTACCCTGCCTCTCCTTCCGTCATCCTTCTGCCCTTCCCTCCTCTCCCCTCCACTCCCTCCTTCCTCTGCTATTCCCTTCTCTCTCTCTCTTTCCCTCATCCTTCCCCTTCTTCTGAACCTCTCTTCACCTCCTCCTTCCTCTTCTTCCCTCTTCCTCCCCCTTCCCCAGCACCGACACACCAGCGGCCGTATTGACCTAACTAGCAGTATTTATTAGTTAATGTAGGCACTAGCTGGCCAGATTACACAGTGTAGCGAATATCCCGGCGGCTGGGAATGGTGGTGGCCGACGCACTACTGTAAGTCATCCGTGTTGGTGCAATAGTTGAGGCAATGGTGGAACGGCAGTGTAAATGGCCCGCGGGGGGGAGAATATACGCTAATTGGTCCCCTCGGATAATTAAAACATATTTATATCGTGCGAATGTGTAAGTTATAGCCGACAATTGTTGAATAAATGGATACCAATGTCGATAAAGTAGAGAAATATTCAAAGATGTATATCATGTAGGAGCATTGAGCATAAATCGTGGAGTTATGGGAGTTAAACCTGTAAATACTGACGTGGTTTTTAGCAAGTCAATGACGTATAGTTGGTAAATTTAGTGTCCGATGTGACTTATTATGTGAACTGTATCCAGGTCCAATGGGAAGACATCCAGAGGTGAAGTCAACCACGAGATCATCGAGCAGAGATGGAATGGGTAATAGTGAACTAGGATAAGAAAACAAATGTGTGTGTTGTGTTGTGTGTTGTGTTGTGTGTGTGTGTGTGTTGTGTGTGTGTTGTGCGTTACCAAGCAGAGATCAACACCGCCATTACCTGAAGGTGTTAACAGCAGTGGCAGCAGCAGTTAGTTCCTCGTAAAGATTGCCACTACCCACAACTCAGTGACGCTACCGGTAACAGCACCAAATGGCCTCACCACCAGCATTAACAGCATCTATAACACAGCCTTTACCAGCAACATCTCTACCCAGCGGGAACAGCACCTTAAACTTCCTGGAGGAGTCACTACCAGCAGTAACACCACCTCTTGACGGCGTCGTAAGTAACAGCAACAACGCCCCTAAAGGCATCAACACCACCACCAAGAGCTCCTCCAAGTGACACTCCCAGCAAGACTAACGACCTGCAGGCATCAGCAACTCCTGAAGCGGCATCAGACACTGCCACTTGTACTACCCGACGGAGGCGAGGAGGGGTGGTGAGGAGGGGTAGCGTGAAGGAGCGGACTTTCAGCTGGATGACGCACAGTAATGGTGAATTTCTACTCCCGTTCATCCTTCCGCCAAGCCCTTGTTACCTGTCATGGGTGATGGTGCTGACTTATGGTGCCTCCGGGCTACGAAAATATGGTGGTGAAACTCAGGGAAAAATATTAGAGGGAGTAACACACACACACACACACACACACACACACACACACACACACACACACGAAGATATTGATAGAAATATTAATAGACGGATAAATTATAAAGAGATAAAAAGATTGATAAATAAATAAAAGAGATTCATAAAGAGACAGACAAATTTATAAAAACAGACCCAGATTGAGAGAAATTCCCTAATCGTATATTTACAGAATTCATCGCATTCACTATAAACAAAAAAAACTCTATATAACTTTTGAAAATTTCCCAACTTTCAGGGAATTTGTTACAGCTCGTGAACATTTATAAAGTGCTCCCAGTGACAACATTCTCCCGGATATTTCCCTATGTTTTATTGTATTATATTTTTTTTAGTATTTATTGTCTGTACCGATGTCTGTTTAATAAAATCATCATGGGGGGATAATTTCATTTCTCGTTTTTTTCTTGTACTTTTGATCTTTGGAGAGTTTTTTTTGGAGAGGTGTACATCAGTCAGTCACTCACTCAGACATCCCATGTGTGTATACAAAATAACTAAATTACTCGTCTCTTTCAAGTTACAGTAATATTTCAGTATCTACATTAATATTCTTTTACCTGTCTCGACTTGTACCAACTTTCAACAAATATTTCAGAGTATTTCATACGCTGTGTGTCTAGTTTAGGTTAGGTTAACTTTGATGTCCGTGCTTGATGTAACTCCTCGTTGATAAAAGTCTAAAGCATCAGCCGCCAGTACCGTATCTCAACTAATTACTAGAATATATTAAAAAAGAAACAGAAATCAAATAAACCTTTCATCAATAGCGAAGTAATAATACATAGGCTTTAGAAATAATCCCATATTGGGTGTTAATCAAGGGAGAATATCCGGCCGAAAAAAATGTGTATAAACGGTGAACTTACTACCGGAGGAAAAACATTGAGTAAGCGACCGATCGACCAGACTGCAGGTCCACACAACACAATACCTGAATTTATAAACACACATGACTGACAAGTGGCTAGTGAACGAACACCTGAACGAGACTACCAGGGTTATTGGGATAAAAACAATGCCAGGTAGTACAGTGTGTGTGTGTGTGTGTGTGTGTGTGTGTGTGTGTGTGTGTGCTCTCTCTCTCTCTCTCTCTCAATTAAAAACAAAAGATTCGCCTATTTATAAAACCAGGAGGATGTGCATTTTCCTTCGACGAAAAAAAATGAACAGTACAGAAGCCGCCTGGGCAGAGAGGACCTAAGCCCATAATGACCACCATCATGCAAAGCCAGCCAGCCAGCCAGCCAGCCAGCCAGACAGCCAGCCAGACAGACAATTACAGGAAGTTGAAATCATGTAAGACTATCTAGTTAACCTCAGTGTAAACATGTCCTTTCACCTCTATAAACCGCCAGTAGACCACAACCTCGACAGTGACACCAGCAACCACCCTCACCTAAACCCTCCCTGTCCCGATTTTTAGTGGTCTCTGCCCCCCCAAGCCTAAGAAAAGAATGCCTGTATTATGAGCTGATCCCAGGTGCTTTTTCTTACTTGGACTCTCAGGAACTCCCGACAGAGATTGATACACCGCCTCAACCTTCGTCCTCCTGCCTCAGTCATGTTTTTTAATTCTCAGCAGCCTGGATGTTGTGTCTCACTTATGTTCGCAGATTTTAAAGCTGGTGCTACTGTTCTTGTTTACAACACAGGCAGCAAGATAAGATTTTCTACCTCCCCATCGCCTACAGCTCCCCAGTCGGTTTTTGGCCCGACGCTCACAACACTAAACAATGTAAATTGAATGTTGCCCACCATGTCTGTATCCTGGGCGTGGGGCACTGGCTGAGTCGAGCATCGTTGGCTATGATACCCAATTGGTCCCGGTCGGTGGGTCGCGGCAAGGCGGCCACCGAGACGCCAGCACGCCGCCGAGGGCGGAGGGGCAGTTCGGTACACCTGCAGGCAGCGCCACACCAGATGCAGCGGTAGCGCGGGTGACGCGTGACACAGAGGGAACAGTCATGGTGGTGCGCGCCATGCCTGCCCATGCGGTATCGGAGGGCGTGCATCAACTACATGATTGTGGTTCCGCTTTAAGCGTCACCCGCCTCGTACTCTCCTCGGTAGACTCATGGCGGTAGACGGTGGGCTCACCACGCGCTGCACATCGGGTGTAGCTGCTAACTGGTAATGGTGTGCTTGGGACTGTATACATCTTCAGCTCCTCGTCGTCACTCCACCACCTAAGCCCCGGCATGGTAGCACCTTCAATGCTCACCACACACTGGAAGCCCAGCTGACTCGAGTGAAGTGCCGGCAGGTTCTCCACCTTAAGTTGTAGCTCTGAGCGAGCCCTGTCCGCCGCCAACAGCTGGGACTGATCCGTCCAGAACAGGTAAGAGTGCCGGACCCGTGCACCATCAGGTGGGCTGGGTTCCGCAAATAAAAGTGCATGTATATATGCCAATGAACATCTTGCTCAAAGTCAGTACAAGTTCATACAACATTGTAACTCGTAGCACAGAACACAGTCGTCACACACCGCCGGTATGATCAGGCAGACTGGCGGCACTCACAGTGGGGATCTTAGAAAGTAAGTCATAGATATGTTTACTTTTTGTCAACAGTCTCTACTTGATCGCATCATTACCATAAACAGTGGAAACCCCTTCTTGCATCTCAGGCCAGGATACCTGTTGGTTAACCCTTTGAGGACGATGATTTAACCCTGTAGAACAATAGCCTTACCCATAAAGATAATTGCTGGAATCGCGCAGTGATAATGATTTTTGTATAACCCATAATTTAACATTGGGACATAGGTTATTTCCCTTTGGGTAACGCAGGCCTATAAATATAACGTTTTGACGTCAATGGTTTAACATACTTGAGGACAATGGTTTAACCTTTTGAGGATAATGGTTTAACGTGAAGATGGATCTTGCTGGGTCATCGTAACGTAAAGATGGATCGTAAGTGAATCGCTAAACTATCGTAAGTGGAATATGTATATTCAAGTCTCCTTTGGTGTGAATGACGCCATTTTTGTCTTCGGATCATAACGTGTATGATCTAAGCCATATTGTTTATGTATCTTATTTGTATTTGTGTATGAATCTGAAGTGTATTTTATCTTCAAACTCTCAAATCCGCCATGCGTTTCTATAAAGACAAAATAGTTGCAGAGACCCTGGTATATAGCTCTCATCCACCCGCTCAGTCGTGTCTTTCTAGCCTGGGGATGATAGTGCCGCCTCGCTAATGCCGAAAATCTTACATAATACTTTCTTTATCGCGGCGCATATCATAAATCAACGACCTTCACAACATAAACCTGTCAGTGATAAATCACGACTCCATTTCTCCAGATGACGGTCCTTCTGCATGAGGGAAGTGTGCAAATGCAGGTGTTACCATGCACGCACAGTTACGCCAGTCGCTCCGCACACCCAGCTACCAGGTGTTGTGAAACAGCCGCAGTCGTAGAAAACCAAGATTGCAGGGAACAAAAGTCCTTGTTGGTCTCGCTGGGCAGACGGCCAGCGGCACCAGGACTTTAAATGGTCGTAGTGGATTCGAGGATGGCTGTGACGGGTATAGGCGTGCCAGGCATGATGAGTGAGCCTAGAAGCAATCTGGGGCGTCACCCGGGGGCGCAAACCCACACTGTACTTGGCCCCCACCAGTCGCTCTGGCAACGTCCGGATCGTCAGCCTGAACCTGTCAGAAAAATAAAATATATTAGTTTTACCCCAATGTTTGCGGTGTCAGTATTATCTTACGGTGAAAATGTGGAAGTCAGAGGCGTGTCAGTTCTCGAGGGGCCGGTATAAACTCTCGGGACCCTCACTCCCATAAATTGGCATAAAAATCGAAGTCAAATTTCCTCACACAACGAATAATCTAGAATAGGAACACTGAACATTTATTAAAGCTGTGAAAGGCAGAATTCACTCTTGCAGAGCCATTGTGTATTTTCTTTTGCGAGGACGCTTTTTATATCAAATGACGTGAACAGTAAGTACGGTAATATATGACTCAGCTACACAGAATATTCTTGGGTGCTTCAGTAAAAGGCGCTGTTAGGACTATGTACCACCCGCAGAAGCGCCTCAACCTGCAGCCATGGAGGTGATTACTATGACACGTGGAGGTCGTTTTTCTATGCAGGTTATGAGGAGGACATGGGGACGAGGAGGAGGACATGAGGGACGGAGGGAGGGAGGACATAGGACGAGGAGGGAGGACATGGGGGACGAGGAGGAGGACATGGGGACAAGGAGGACATGGGGGACGGGGAGGAGGAGGAGGACATGGGGACGAGGAGGAGGAGGAGGGACATGGGGACGGGAGGAGGAGGACATGGGGACGAGGAGGAGGACATGGGGGACAGGGAGGAGGACATGGGGAGTTTGAGGAGGGAGGACATGGGACGAGGGAGGAGGAGGGACGCAGGACGGGGAGGAGGGACATGGGGACGAGAAGGACATGGGGGGACGAGGAGGAGGACATGGGGGACGGGGAGGAGGACGCATAGGGGGACGGGGAGGAGCACATGGAGGACGAGGGAACAAAGTTCCCGTCTTAGAGACTCTGGAACCATCTTGGGCACGACGGTACAGAATCTAGCCTCCAAAGATCTCAGCACTAATCAGCAGAACATGAAAGCATTTCAGACTCGCGTTTCTTCCGGAGCCCTGTTGTGTGTGTGTGTGGCCAATGTGTGTGTGTGTGTGTCCGTCACCGTTGATTACCTCACAACAATCTTCTTTATTTGTTCCCCTCAAACCTATCACTGTTCTGTCAACTTGTGTAGAGTCTGACGAAAAAACCTCTGTGTGTAGTGAGTGGTGAGGGATGATTCAGAACTGTGGCAGACTAATGGGGCGCGGACAGAAGAACTAACTGACTGACTGACTGACTGACGGAGAACAACCCTTTAGTCCTCTTCCGGCTCTGAGACCAGGAACTAAGACTGTTACGCCGTGTTTCAGTTCAAATTTCTGGGGTCGAATTTTGGCGTTTGGGGTTCATTCAAGGTTCGGGGTTCATTTACAAGTGAGATGTTTTCTCATTGTTTGTTTGAAGATTAAAGAGATAAGAGAGATAAAGGGTAAAATAAAGTTGATAAGTATTAATTATAATGAAAGGAGTCTCGGGTGGTGACGGCAGTGAACCTTGTCGTGCAGCCATTGGGTGATGGCCAACCTAGCTGCCTTAATATATATACTGTCAGCAAGTGATGCTCCATAAATGCCCAGCCCTCCCCCCAGCCCTGTCTGATCCTCCCAGCACACCTAACCCAACCTGCAAAACACCTTCCCCCTACCACTCCTAAGACTGAAACTATGCTCCTCCCTTCCTCACCCTTCTCCCCACCTACTCCTCCCTCTCCTACCTCCCCCGAAATACTAAGACCACTTCTTGTCAGTTCCTCGACCTTGAAATCGATACTTAGGACAGCCCGACAAAATTGGCACCATTTGTCCACCAGAACAGAAACAGCCACATCCCTCTTCCCCTAACTCCTCCCGCCCTACTTGTCCCCCAGGTACAAGATCTTAGGGAGGAGAAATCATGTTAGTGGTGGCATGATTTTTACTTCCACTGCTGTAGGGTAGAACCTGGAGGCAGGTGAGGAGGAGGAGGCCAGGTGAGGGAGAGGCAGGATTTAGGGAGAAGATGAGTAGGTGGGAGGAAGATGGAAGGGACGAGAGTGGAGGGAGGATGAGAATAGAAGAAAGCAGGAGGAGAGGAGAGGAAAAGGAGAGGGAAGAGGGGGGTCGAGGAGAGAAAACAGGATGAGAAACATATAGGTATTATTCTGGTACTAATGAAGTGATACTAGAAACACCCTCATTAACAAGTAAGCAAGCAGTTAATGGGAGAGAGAGAGAGAGAGAGACTGAAAAGTAAATACAAAAAATGCAAGAATTGTTATTTCCTACCTTCCTTCCTTCCTTTTTTTTCTTTCTTTCTTTCTGTCCTTCCTCCATTCCTTTCCTTTCTCCCCCCTCTCGTCTCCACATACCTTCCTTCCCATCTTCAATTCTCCCCACTCTTTTTTCCCCTCCCGCCTTCACACTTCTTTCTTCAAGTTTCTCCTCCCTTTCTCTCCCACCTATTGTCCTCACACACCTCCATTGTTTCCTTCCATTTCCCTTCTTTTTTCCCTCTTTCTTATTTCCTCCATTTCCCCTCTCTTATTTCTCCTCCCCCTCCTCCCTATTTTCCTTTAATTTCCCCCTTTCTTCCTTGTTTCCTCTCTTCTTCCTTGTCTCCTTCAATTTCCTTCTCTCTTTTTTTTCCTCCTCTCGTTTCCACATTCCTCCTCTTTCCTCCCTACTTCCAGTAAGTCCCAAGAGGCAGGACCAACTAAAACCGCGATTCGTTTTGGCAAATAGCCTAACTAACCTCTCAAGACGGGGGGCATAAACTTGTGGGGGGAGATAAAACTGGGAGCTGCCATCTGCCACTCAGCATCACCTCCCGTAGTCCTCTTGCACTCTAGCACTTTGTCTTCACCCCACACCACGACTATAATCTCCTCCAGGTGCTGTCACTCTATCCTGGAGCTGAGACTCTATCCTGGAACTGAGACTCTATCCTGGAACTGAGACTCTATCCTGGAATTGAGACTCTATCCTGGAACTGAGACTCTATCCTGGATTGAGACTCTATCCTGGAACTGAGACTCTATCTTGGAACTGAGACTCTATCCTGGAACTGAGACTCTATCTTGGAGCTGAGATGTATCCTAGAATTGAGACTAATCCTGGTGTTAAGACTAATCCTGGTGTTAAGACTAATCCTGGTGTTAAGACTAATCCTGGAATTGAGTGTTGTCTTGGGCCTGAGAGTCTATATCCTGGAGGTGACAAACCTTGGAGTTACTAAAATCATTTCCCCGATTTATGATTCAATGTTCCCGATTTACGACTCAATGTTCCCCGATTTACGACTCAGTGTTCCCTGATTTACGATTCAGTGTTCCCGATTTACGATTCAATGTTCCCGATTTATGATTCAGTGTCCCCAGATTTGCGATGACATTCCCCGATTTACGATACTCGCTTCATTACGTACTAACGCCCGTGTCTATACTACTGACCACTCCCATAATGTCTTCCATACTCTTCTTAGTCTCAGCCACACCCCTCAGCCACACCCCTCAGCCACATCCCTCCTTCTCAGCCACATCCCTCCGTCTCAGCCACATCCCGACGTCTCTTCTCCGCCCGTCTTCCTCCCCGAGTCAGTGGCGGCGTTGTCTCCGTGCCATTAAGTCGGCTTAGTCGTGTGCGCCTTTATCCAAGTGCCATAACTTTCTCTCAGTGCCACTTTCTACATCTTGGCACAACTCTATCCTTATTCTGGCACCACTGTCTGCTTTTCCCGGGGTTAATTGACTTCATCCCAGCGGCAGACTGTCTTCATTCCTGATTGTCTCCCAGCTCAATTGACTTCATCCTAGCGGCATTGTCTTCATTCCTGATTGTCTCCCAGATTGACTTCATCCTAGCGACTGTCTTCATTACTGATTGTCTCCTAGCACAATTGCCTTCATCCTAGCACAGTGAGTCTGTCTTTATTCCAGGTCAGTTGATTTCATTCCAGCTTAATTTCCTTCATTCCAATTTAACTGCCTTCATTCCAGGTCGGTTACTCACTTTACCCCAAAATATATTCCCTTCCTAAGTTAAAAAAAAAGCCGTATCCTACCCTAAATATTCCCTAAATAAATAACAAGCCCTTATCTTAACCTAAAAGACTCCCTATCAGCACAAAATCCCTAATCCTAACCTAAAAGACTCCATACCATACCTTAAAATCCCTTATCCTAAATTAAAAGACTTCCTATCAGCACAAAATCCCTAATCCTAACCTAAAAGACTCCATAACATACCTGAAAATCCCTTTACCCTAACCTAAAAGACTCCCTATAAACACAAAATCCCTTAATTCTAACAAAGACTCAAGGTTACAGAAACAACAGGTCAATTAGTCAATGTTTGTTCCACTGCTTGAGTCTTATAAAGCTCTCGACTTAATCTTAAATTTTTTGTGGGTTTTTCGTTTCGCAATTTTTTTGTTTTACTTTGATCTTCTTGTAATTCTCCTTTTTTTGAGTTCCACTAAGTCACCTCCTCCACACCCTCACCTCTACTCCTCCTCCACACCCTCACCTCCTCCACACCTCACCTCCTCCACACCCCTCACCTCCTCCCACCCCTCCCACCTCCCTCCACACCCTCCACCTCCCCTCCCACCCCCCTCCCCTCCTCCACACCCTCACCTCTACTCCTCCTCCACACCCTCACGATCTTTCCCCTTCCTCACTTGGCTAATTAAAAACATGAATGACCTAGGCATCAGAAGGCAGGACTCTGGGCTTCGTTGGTAAAGGATTTGGCCAGTTGTTGTAACTCGTATGTTTACAAGTGGAGGGAAAAAAAGGTGTGTGTCCCTCTTTTTAGCGAGCTGTGTGTGTTGGGGAAGGGAGGCTGAGGGAGGGAAGGGTTAAGAGGGGGGGGAGGAGTTAGGAAGGGGAGGGGTTAGGAGGGGGGTGGAAGGGGAGGGAAAGCAGGGTTAGGGACATGAAGGGAGAGGAGAGTTTAGGTGTGAGAGAGAGAGAGAGAGACCACCCACAGTTTCACATTAATGGTGTACGTGCTCGTGGTAGTGGGGGAGGAAGGTGTAGAGGATGGGTAGAATGTATGTGAATAATAAAGGAGGAGAGAGGGAAGGGGGGGATGACGTAAACAAGTGGAGGGAGGGGGGGAGGGGGGATGAGGGAGAGAAAATGGGAGAACGGTTTTTGGTGTAAATTGTTCATCCACTCTCACTGGCTTCTTCATATCCTCCCTTTAACCTACACAGTATAGATGCTCTTCCCTACCTAGGTCCTACCTAGGTCCTACCCTATCCTACCACCCATGTGTCCTTTCTTACCCAACACTAAATAAATCCTGCCACCCCCACCACCTCACAGTATCAAATGACGAGTACATTGATATAAATCCTTTGCTTTATCAACCCCAAACATGGCCCGGGCAAGGATTTTTCCCCAGATTAATATCCCCACCAGATTCATTGTGTTATCCCGACGGGGCTCACAACACCGAGCGGGTCAATATCTCACCCGAGCAGGCCTGTCATCCACATTTTTCACGTAAAAAAAAAAAAAAAATTTACATCATTAACCAAATAATTTAGATTTATTTTAATTTTTTGTATTTTTTTCCCCAGCTCCACCAACTGATTTATTGCCATTTAATTAACATTTATTTCCTTTCATTTTATGTTTTGTTTTTTTTTAGATTATTAATTATTCTGCTTTAAAGGGTTGACAGGTAGGCATTTAATTACCTTGTTATACCTGGATATTCTGAAATAGATTGGCGATCAGTTACTGCGGACGACTAATGATGGTTTAATTATTATGGTTTATTTCTCCTGTGAATTTAGAGACCAACAGGGGATCATTTACTGTTATCTAATCATCTGGTTTATTTTGGTTGATTCTAAAACCGAAAAAAAAAAATAGTTTGTATTAGTCTTTTAAAAGGGAAACGCCGCCATATTTATTACTATAATCTTCTTCATTATCGAAATTAAGCAGCGATTTATTGTCCGCCTGTGTGTGTGTGTGTGTGTGTGTGTGTTTTATTCTCCATTATTCTTTGCCACATTCCTTTTTTCTTATTTCAATTCCTCCCCTTTCTCTTCCTCTCATCTTATCACATCTCCCCTCTTACGATTCACTCTCTCCTCATTCCTCTCTTTCTCAACTAATTATCCTCATCCTTGTCTTCCCTCTACTCTCCTTCTCCCTCATTCACTCTCCTCCTCCCATGTCCCATCCACCTTGTCAGACGCTAAATAAAAAAAAAATATATCCCTCTTCCATCATATAAGGAACTGTCACCCTCTCCCATACCTTCCCATTGTCTTCAAGCTGCTAATAATACTTCTCTTCCTCTTCCATTTATTCCATCTTCTGTATTACACGCGTTTCTTCCTGTAATATAGCTTGTTTAACTGGATTACAACTTGTTTCATGAGTATTACAGCAATTTTCCTCAATTTTACAGTTCCTATTATTTTCAATGTTACAGACAGCAGACTCAGTATGTATTACAGATACAGTTAGTGGCACTTTATTACAGACAGGTGGGCACTCTTTACAGCCTTTGAGAGTGTAATGTTTTGTACTCAATGTATTTTTTTTTGTATTAGTGTTATTTAAATCCTCTGTATTATAAGACCACCTCTTGTTATCTGTAATGTGGGTTAGGTTAGGTTGTGTGTTTTGCAGGCTCATTGTTCCATTAATCAACTCCCCCCCTTCCCCTTCCCCTTTCTCCCTCTTCGCCCCCTTTTCTATCAATATCCCTTTCTCTATCGTTCCCGTCCACAGGTCCCACCAAGACGCTAATCTCAACCAAAACAGCAGTAAAACCTTCTCCCCTGCACATTCTTCTCCCAATTTCTCCCCTTGGCTCTTCCTCTCCTTTTCTTCTGCTCCTTTCCTTCCTGTCCATCTTCTATTTCTCCTCCTCTTCTCGTTTTTCTCTCTTCTTATTCTTCCTTTCCTTCCTCGTCTTCGTCTACTCCTTATCCTTCCTTCCATCCTTTTCTTACTATTTTTTTTATTTTTTCTTCCGTCTACTCTTCCTCATCTTTTCTTTTTTGATTATATTCTTTTTAATCTCCTTTTTCTTCTTTTGCTCTTATTCTTTCCTCCTTATTCCTTCTCTCTCCCTCGTAGCTACCTTCCTTTTGTTTATTCTCTGAGCTTCTTCTTCCTTTCTCTCCCCTTATTTTATCTCACTATCTTCCCTCACCTCCAGAAACTTCCCTTTCCCCCCACCTTCTCTCACCACCTGCTCTTCTCCTTCCTCAACTTCTCTCCATTACTTCCTCACTTCCAACTTCACTTCTCCTCACCCTTCATCTTCATTCACCTTCTCTCATCTCCACCCCTCAATTCACCTTCCTTCTCCCCCTCTCTCACCTTCCTGGGGTCAGCCTGGCACCTTACTTCACTTTAGGTAGTGCTGCTGTAAGCCTGAAGACTTCCCCACACACACACACACTTTACAACGCTTTGTTAAATTTCTGATCCCTCTTGCCAAAACATTTCTCCGTCTGGGCGTTTATAATATTAAGCACCAGTATTGATACGTTTTTCTAGGGGCTGTAGTTTTTCTCAATTTTTGTTTTTTATATTAGATTAAGTTCTCTTTGATAGGCCGAGGTTCAACCCCCCCCCACCTATTTAACCCCGTATGAATGATTCCTTTGATTTCTAATTACCTGGCGTGGCATCTCTTCGTTCAGGTGGTGTTTATTTCGCGCGTGATGAGGTGTTTTCCCGCGTTTTTTTATGTTTTTTTTTGAGGGGTCATTCACTTATTTCCATTGATGCTTCTTTCCTCAATTGCTATTACCATTTCTATTTGATTAACTTATTATTATTTCCACTTTCCTTATTTTTTCTCCACCTCTTCGTTCGGGAGTTTTACTTAGCTTTAATAATACTTTTTCTATAGTGTATATAAATAAATTTGACATCACGAAGTTTACATAAAATTGGGTTGTCTCGGTAAGGCTGTGTTTGACCGTTTTACATAACCCGGATACATTGTTTCCCTGTTGATATTTTTGTATATATTTTTTTTTTCAGGGCGTTAGTTTTGTGTTCACATTGAAAACCATCGTTTATTTTTTTTTCCCTTCTATCTCCTAGTATCAAGATCTCAGTCCGTGTGAATGTTTGTAAACGCTTCGGCAGATCGTATTTTCCACATCGAATTTCCACAACAAATGAATAACGTTGGTAATGGTAGGGGTATTGGGTCCAGCACCACCACCACTACCACCCATCTCTTGTTTTACATGATTCAACCATTCCCATTCCAACATGCCTCTATGGACACCCATTCCATTATTTCCATCCCAGTTCTGCCCTTTATTCGCTAGTTGGCTTTGGTTACCGTGGGTAGTGTGGGTTAGGGTGGGTGTGTGTGTGTGTGTGTGTGTCTGGACTGAGTTAGATTCGGTGGGGTGGGATTTGATTTGGGTTAGGTTGGATTGCAAGAGGTTTGATGTAGTCGAATGGGGGTTAGGTTAGGTTAGGTTAATCTAGCCGTCCACACGCCAACTTTTACAAATGAAATGTCAGTATTTTTTCTGTTTTTTTCTTATCTCTCCATACATCCGCCTTTCCATCAGTACCTTCCTTGTTACCTCCTTCCCTTCTCTCTTACCTTCCCATCCATCCCTCCCTTCCTCCCTCTCTCTCTCCCATCCATTCCTCCGTCCCACCCTCCCATCCCCAAAGAAACAAGGGAGAAAAAAATTAACACCCTAGGGAATTCAGTGACTTTTTTTTTTAGTTGTGAAAAGTACGCCACAGATGGGCGCTGTCAACACACTCTCGGGCGAGGTTGGATGGATGGATGGATGGATGGATGGATGGATGGATGGTTGAGTGTTGTGATAGGAATGTAAGTATGTGGATGGGTGGATGAACATATGAATGGATCGATCTTTCAATCCTGCATTCATCTCCAATGCATCCACCCACCAAACCAGGCAACCAATCATCCATCCATCAACCCAGGCAGGCAGCCATCCAATCGATCCACCCGTGCACCAAGCCAGCCAGCCATCCATCCATCCATCAAGCCAGCCAACCATCTCCTCCTATTCAGTCAGCAAATCAATCAGACAGACGGCCGGCCAAGGTAAACATTTCTGCTTGACGAAATTCCCTCTGGCAAAGAGAGGGGAAGTGAGAGAGGAAATAATGAAATAAAAAACGGAGAAAAACGAGAAAAAACAAAGAGAGAGAGAGAGAGAGAGAGAGAGAGAGAGAGAGAGAGACTACTACTACTATGAAGTATTTGTCAGTGTTCTAGCAAGGAGGAGGAGAAGAAAGAGGAGGAGGAGGAGAAGAAAGAGGAAGAGGAGGGGGATCGAGAACTCAGGGCAATGATGCAATACCTACTAGGCAAGAGAGGCAGAGGGTGGAGGGGGGGGGTCAGCTGTTGACTGCCAGCCACACAATAACAAACTCTGACGTCACGCTGAGAACTGTGACGTCTTATACTGATCTTTAGGAATAGAAGTGGTAAGGGTGGTGGTAGAGGAGGAGGGAGGGAGGGAGGGAGGAGGGAGGGAGGAGGAGGTGGGAGGGAAGGGAGAGGAGGAGAGGAGAGAGGGAGGGAGGAAGAGAGGAGGGAGGGAGAGGAGGAGGAGGGAGGGGAGAGGAGGAGGAGGGAGGGAAGAGGGAGGAGGGAGGGAGGGAGGAGGGGAGGGAGGGAAGGAGGGAGGAAGAGGAGGGAGGGAGGGAGGGAGGGAGGAGAGGGGAGGAGGAGGGAGGAGGGAGGGAGAGAGGAGGGAGGGAGAGGAAGAGGAGGGAGAGGAAGAGGAGGGAGAGGAAGAGGACGAAGGGAGGAGGAGGTGGGAGGAATAGGAAGAAGAGGAAGCAAAACAAAATTAAAAATAACGATTGAGGAAGAAGTGAAACGCGACTGGAGGAATTTGTAGCACGAGATAGAAAAGGAGGGAAAAGAGACGAGAAATAAGAGGAAAAGAGTGACGGAAGATAGAGGAGGAGAAGGAAAGAGGATTAACAAGATGGAAAGGGAAGAGAAGGAAGCAAGGAAGAGACGAAGGAGGATGTAGGAGAACAAAGTATGAAGGTGGTGAGAGGAAGAACAGGTAGTAAAGGAGAGGGAAGAGATGGAGGAGGAAGAGAAAAAGGAGGAGGAGGAAGATGGAAGTCAGAAGAAGACGACGAAGAAGAAGAAGAAATTAAAACAAGTAGGATGAGAATTTAGTAAGAGTAACGCGATATGTTTTGAAGACCTGGATAAAACGTGTTAGGGAAAAGCCCTTTAAAAATATCCTGTTAACTCTTATTAAAATGAACTTATCTCCTTTAAGACAGTCTCAAGTGTTATTTAGATAGTTATGAATGTTACTTTGTCTATTTAAAGTCAACCAGTCAGATATGTTTACACTTTGGGGTTCAGTCAGTTGTATGCCAAGTCTGGTGAATCTGAAGCCCCTTGTTCGTGAATCTGAACCCGAAGATGTGAGACCCATAAATTATCTTGGTTTAAAAGTTTACACTCTTATAAATTATTTGCTTTAAATTGTCCATGAAAAGTTCTCTCGCTCTTTAACGCATCACAAAAAACAGATCAGATTTATGTTTAGTGTTATTTACAAACTCTCTAACTTTTATGAGAGAACTATGAGAGTCAACAATAATATGATAATATAGTTAATTTTATATACTGTATATACAAATAGCCTTGGAAAACTTCACCATCATCATCACTTATCAACATCACCATCAGATTAGATTAACTCGTGAGATCAGAGCCACCAACACTTGACTTCTACGGTAGCAAGACGAAGAACCTTTTAGTAAACCATTAAAACTGTATCACAACGTTGAGGTCATGGGTCACTATCGTCTACAAGGAGTCCCCACAGGTAGGAGGTAAACGACCATATATCCTCCGTCCTCCTGACAACACCCACCCAGCCGTCATCACACACCGGGCTAATGTCATGATGTTATTTGAGGGCGCGCGTCAACACCACCCCAGTAATCACAGACACGGGTGCCTCACTCAGTGCCCCGCTCACTGCCAGCAATAACACCGTGTTAATGGCCTTCATTTTAGTTATCCTCACCACCCCCTTCCTTCCTTCCTCCCTCCCTCCCTAAACCAGCCCGAGACACTCCGGAAAAACACTCATTAATCCACTTAAATCGTACACACACACACACACACACACACATACACAGAGCCAGCTCTCGCTCTCTCTCTCTCTCTCTCTCTCTCTCTCTCTCTCCAAACACACACTGTTGCACACCGCCTCCCTGCCTCGCTCTAGTTCTTGTGGTGATTGTTGACAGTCTTTTGCCTTCTCGTGTGTGTGTGTGTGTGTGTGTGTGTGTGTGTGTGTGTGTGTGTTTATACGAATAAAGTATTAATCTGTGCACCGCGCTTATCTATTCTGTCCGATTGCCTTTCTATTTCCTGGTTTATCTGTCTGACTGTCTGTCTGTGTAATATCTCTGGACCCTATCCCTCTCTCTCCCCAGCCCTAAACACACAAACATTTCCCAGTCACACACCTCCATACACTCATCATCTCCACCCACACAAAAACGACCCTCACTCTCCTCCCTACACCCCCATATATACAGTACATCACCTCCTCCTTCCCCATTTTCACCCTCCTTCACAAACACACCAGCCAAAATACCCATTAATCATTCATTCGCTGCAGGTGTCGTAAATCCACACTGGACAGATCAACAGTATCCACATCACTGCTGGCATAATGGAAGAGCTTGGTGGGTTCGTACACGTGATCTTTAAAAGGTTGATTCACGCTATTGTCGTGGTGGGGGTAGTGGTGGGGAAGGGGAGGTGGGATGGGGGAGGGCAGGATGGGGGTAGGATGGGGAGTGGGATAGGATGGGGGGAGGAGTAGGGGGGAGTGGGATGGGGAGAGGATGGGGGAGTAGGATGGGGGAGGGGAGAGTAGGATGGGGGGAGGGGGGAGTAGGATGGGGGAAGGGGTTGAATTCGAAGTCCCAGATCATCACTAGGTCTAAATCCACCAGCTGAACCATCTCGTCGAGCTCTAATGAAAAATCTAAGATCACATACTGCACAGGATGAGGACGTCAGGGTGGCAGCTATACAAAGACTCCTCTCGAGTTAGAGGGTGTGGACTGTGGAGCTTCGAAAAGTCATTTTTATTGATTCAACAAGTTGGTCCAATTTTCTTAATCCTCGAGCCGATTATTTCTCGCACAATAATGAAGTGATAAAGTTGATGAAGAGAAGAGGGTCCCCTCCACCATTTGTGAATTCTTAAAAAGCGAGAGACTCCTCCCTCTTGTTGCAGAGGGCGTGAAGCCCCGAGTCTTCATTAACACTGATTCACTGACTCGGATCACAATGGATGGACGTGACAGGGCCACACTCGTGTGACCTTAAAAGATAAAAAACATTGCAGTACGCTCGCTTTTGTTAAATGGAGGAGCTGCAGCGAGCCTGAAACATTGACCTGTACTGACTAACCAAACCGAACAATTTGAGCCAGAGGAGCTACAGTACTTCTCCCGGCGCCAGAGAGAGGAACTACGTTTTCCGGTACAAGATATTTTTCAAAAAAGGAAAAATGTCAGTATTGTCGCAGAGGACGAGGAACTGGACCTCCAATACACCAGACAATGACGAGGACGAGGAACTGGAGCCTCAACACACCAGACGAGGACGAGGACGAGGAACTGGAGCCTCAACACACCAGACGAGGACGAGGAACTGGAGCCTCAACACACCAGACTCCCAGATATTAAACCACCCTGGGAAGACGGACGAGATAGTGACGTCCACTACTGACCTTTTAAAAGGTTGCAGGCACCGTATGTCTTGGAGGAGGAGGAGGAGGGATGAATAGGAAGGAGGAGGGAGATGGATGAAGAGGAAGGGGGAGGGAGATGGATGAAGAGGAAGGGGGAGGATGGATGAGGAAGCCGAGTTAGACTGGAAAGAGTGAGAAGGAGGGAAATAAAGAAAGGAAAACGAAAAAGGAACAGGAGGAGAGAGAAGAAAGATAGAAAGAAAAGAAGAGTAGGGAAGTGAGAGAAGGAGGGAGGGTGGGGAAGGAAAGAGAGGAAAAAGAAAATTAAGAAGTGGAAGAGAAGGAAGGGGAGGAAGGAAAATATGGAGAGGAGGAAGATGTAGGAAAATTAGAGGAGGAGCAAGATGAAGGAAAAGTAGAAGAGGAGCAAGAGGAAGGGAAAGAGCAGGAGAAGGAAGAAGGGAAAGGAGAAGGGAGAGGAAGAAGGAAAAGAAGTGGAGGAGGAGGGGGGAATGTCACTTCTCAAGATTTCATTCCCGGCTTCTGGACTGGACTCGAACCCGTAACAAACTGCCACCACTAATCTGCTTCCAAATAAACCTCAGGCAAAACAAACTCCCCCAGGCAGATTAAGGAGAGAAAAGGCAACTTCTAAGACAAGCAATATGAATTAAAATGTTTAATCTAGGACAAAATCCCACCTAATCTCGCTCCAACCAAACAGAGTATTGAATCTTGAAAATCCTGTGCCTGGGGAATTTTTTGCTGGGGGCGGGGGAATTTTTGAGATGGGGGATTTTACTCGTTCATACCATCCTTTTAGATTTGGTATTGTGTTTGGGATTTTGTCTGGTGCAAATTTTGTCCGGTGGGTTTAGTTCTAGTGGGATTTTGTCCGAATATCTGGACACTTACCGTATCATTTTGGTCTATGGGCAGTCTGTCAGGCAGGATCATCTCGAAGTCGATACACTGCTGTCCGGAGCCGAAGCTGAGCCAGCGAGGGGAGGAGAAGGTCGCCTTCTGGCACGCCGACTGTACCGTGCACCTGAGGGAGACAACAACAGGTGTTAATTAGAGTAGTGTGGATGTGGACAACACTATCATCCTTCATTGCACACCTGAGATACTACATATATGACATTATAGAGTAAGACTGTAATAGTGTCAATATAAAGGTTAGTATTAATTAGTAACTTCAATACTGGACAGGTGTTATGAGGTTCACAGGTAAGGTCATCGGGACTTGACATATGACCCCTCCTTAACATGGGACGGACGGACGGACGGACGGACGGATTCACTATACACACACCAAGATTGTAACGATAAAAACATGTCAACACGATAGGTCTCCCAACACCACCGAACGTATGAGAGAAGCGATAAAAATCCCACAGTATAAAAATAACAATTTTACAAAGTATTTACAATGTATTCTAGAAACAATAATGACACTGACTTAAATTGAAGGTTTGCTCAGTATGAATAATTCCCCGTCGACGACACAATATAACACCATTAAATCAAATACAATACTATCCTAATGACCCAGGAACACTATAAATGAAGACACCACCTACTCATCACTATGGAGGAGAAGGCGAGACACAACCACCCACCCCACTATCCACAACCTGACTGACTCCTTATTTGGTGGACGTGGCGGTTAACACAACACCAAGCCTCGAATGACTGAGTCGAAGCATTAACTAAAGCTTCGACTCCTCCATTATGGTGAGTAAGACGGCCCAGTGTGGCGACATTTGGCAGTCACATCATACTTTTGTTCTTAACCACTAGATGGCGACAGTCACATCATACTTCTGTTCTTAACCACTAGATGGCGACAGTCACATCATACTTCTGTTCTTAACCACTAGATGGCGACACCTATCACAAAACATGGCAGCTCGCTGTCTTATCACATAGGTAGATGAATACGTTATTTAATATAGAAATAACAATACGAATTAATGTAAGGTCGTATACACTAGTTAAATTACATTATTTCCTAAAATAACAAAATACAAATAACAGAATATACAAATGAACTTTAATTACCGAGTGTCGTAACAATATAAGCACCCAAATCAACAACAGTATTATACACGACATACTATATGAGTACAGACCCCCCCCTCCCCAGGACACCAACACTGCCATGGATGTACACACCGCACCGTATACCATGGGAGGAACCATACCAAATTGGTAAGTTTTAGGGACACATCCACAATAGCTCCTGTTAAAAGTTGGGGAAATTGGGGAAACACATCCACTAGTTCCTGTTACAAGTTGGGGAAATTGGGGAAACATCCACTAGCTTGTGTTACTAATTGGAGGGAACCGTAGAGGGCTGGTTCCTGCCATGCTCGAGTAAAGGAGAGATCCTCAAAGGGAAAGAGCCGGATATCCTTCAACTCTGGCGAGGGTAAAGGGAGGAGCAGGAAGATGGTATGAGGAGGGAGAGAGGGAGGGAAGGAAGATGGTATGAGGAGGGAGAGAAGGAAGATGGCATGAAGACGGAGGAGGGAGAGGAGGTGGCAGGAGGATGGTATGAGGAGGGAGAGAGGGAGGGGAAAGATGATGAAAGGAAGGGAAAGACGAGGAAGGGAAGGGAAAGAAGAGGTAGGGGTAAAGGAAAGGTAAGGTGGCGAAAGAGGAGGTAGGCATGAGAAAAAATGAGGGAGGGAGGGAGGGGAGGAGGCCGTCGCAACAGAAGGGAAAGAACAGCGCCTAAAACACCATTGATCATGACAAGAACGGGAGTCAGGTGGAGGCGACAGGTGAGCACTGCTAAGGGTGTCATTAATGATGCTCTACAGTAGGTCAGAATAAGAGAGAGAGAGAGAGAGAGAGAGAGAGAGAGAGAGAGAGAGAATTATTGTGTATGTGAGTAAGCAAGTGAGTGCATATGAGCGGAGGTTGAGTGACTTGAATGAGTGACACGGAGTTACAGGAGGACTTGAGTGTTCGTTTCACTCAAGTGGTTCATGTTGACAATGGCATCAAGTCCCGCGTCTTCCTCTATACTTCCTACCCTGGCGGAACTGACCTCTGGCACTCCCTCCCGGTACACCAGCAGTCACACACGGGACGGTAAGATGGCACAGCGAGTGACATAATGCTACAACACTCGGCCAAGGTAAAACAACCAACTCAAGTGCCACAACAACCAACAGAAGGCCACAGCACGGACGACCTACACAGCGACCTACACAGCACGAGGCATAACAAGCAACACAGAAGGCATAATAGCACAGGAGAGTCACAGTAACCCCCCCCTCCCCCCACCTCCCCAAGGCTATTGTGTCGTGGAGACGTGGTTGGTATCCCGCGGGCCCTCTCCCTACTCCTTCCTTCAGGCCGCTGACGTCCGCCCTTCTACTCCAAAGGCTCCTGTGAATAATTTGACGGGACAACAGAAGCCAAACACTTCTTCATAGCCCGAGGACGGTGCCTAGATGGAGGGGAGAGGTCAGAATGATGTTAAGAGGGATAGAGGGGGGAGGGTGCTTGGGTGGGGTAGGGAGAGAGGAGTGAGAGGGATGGGGGTGGAGAGATGCTTGGGTGAGAGGGAGGGAGGGGGGGAAAGTGGTCTGGGTGAAAGGAAAGGAGAGAGAGTTGAAGAGGCTTTGGGGGCAAGTTAGGACTGGTCAGCTTGGATGAGCGGACGAAAGAGGAGAGAAGTGAAAGGAGAATGAAAGAGGAGAATCAGAGAGAAGATTAACGAAAGGAGAATAAGAGAGGAATGGGATTGATCTGCAAGTTGAAGGAATGGAGGAAGAGATGGGTGACAAAAGGACACTGGGCATAAGAGCTCACTTGACCACCACCTCACTTAACCCGTCCTGGCTTCACCAAACTCACTCAACCTAACCTAAACCTAACCCTAACCTTTTTCACTCACTTTGGCATCGGCATTACCTTCACCCACCCTCTCTCCCTCCCTCTCTCCCTCCCTCCACTTCCCCTCTTCCATCTTCTCTCCTCCTTCCGCTTCCTCCTTCACACTCTCCATCATACCCTTTCCTTTTTCGTCTCCCTCCTCCTCCTCCTCCTTTCCTATTCTTCCTCAATCCTCCATCTAAAATCCCCTTCTCCCTGTTTCTCCCCCTCCTCTTCCTCCTCCATTCTCCACCACAATAATCTTCCCCCCCTCCACCAAACTCTCCCTCAATATCCACTACTCTTCAAAAACAAAACTAATTACATAAGACTTCAAACGCCTACAAAATACTACAAGAATTATTTTAAAGGCGTTAGAAGGATACGACAGAGTTACCAGAACCAATATCAACGTGTGAACCTCAGACTGGCATCACTAGCACAGGGGGTCCCAGGTGAGAGTCTTCCTAGTTGGTAACTGTGTAATGGGAATCACTTAGTCGATTAGGCATTATTACTGCATGATTAGACGGAGACGCAGTGAAAGATTGGTGAGAAGGGAGAGGGAGGGAGAGGAGAGGGAAGGAAGGGAAGAGGGAGGAAGAGAAGGGGAGAGGGGAGGGGGAGAGGAGGAAGAAGGGAAAACGGAGGGAGAGACAAGGAAGGGAAAGTGGGGGGGAAGAGGAGAGGTAGGGAGAGGAGAAAGATAAGAGGAAGGGAAAGAGGGGTGGAGAGAGGAAGGGAAAGAAGGAGGAAGAGGAGGAATGGAAAGAGGGAGAGAAGAGGAGAGGAGGAAGATAAGAGGAAGGTAAAGAGGGAAGGCGAGGAGGAAGGAGGGAAAGCGAGGAGGAAGGAGGGAGGGAGAGGAGGAACGGAAGGGAAAGAAGGAGAGGAAGGGAAAAAAGGAAAGGAAAGAGGAATAGGTGGAAGAGAGAGAGAGAGAGAGAGAGAGAGAGAGACTTAATACATAACAAATTCAATGTATCCTTGACTTCACAATGAGTTAACACCACCCCTTGATACACAACTAATCCAGAGTTAATAAGCTTTTAACCTATCACAGTGACTTAGCTCTTTGTTCAATACACAACTAATTTACTCTAATGACAAGGAGACAATTGACATCTTTTGACGTTCTGATAAAAATGATTCAATTCGCAAAAAAGTATTTAAACTTTTTTTCATTTCTTTATTAATATATTTTTCCGAGTTTGATTTTTTTCTTCACAGGACGGTCATGTTGTTCAGTGGACTCGTACCTCTTTTATAGCATATAGACGTGTGTGTTACTTAATTCAACGATCGTCCTGGAAAAAGAGGGGATGAAAAGGAGGGAAGAGACGGAGAAGGGAAAGGAAGAGGAGGGGGAAGAGGAGGGAAGAGGTGGAGAAGGGAAAAGAAGAGAAGGAGGAAGAGTAAAGCGAAGAGGATACCACTACACACACACAACGACACCTCCCCCACACCCAGACACAGCACCTCCCCCCACACACACTACACCTCCCCCCACACACACTACACCTCCCTCACAACTCTCTCCCCCCCACACCACCCCCCCCACACCACACCCTCCCCACACACACTACAGCTCCCCATCCCCACAACCCCTTCCCCACACCCCCACACCACACCTCCCCCATCCCCACACCCCCCCACAGACCACACTCTCCCACACACACACAGCTCCCCCATCCCCACAACCTTCCCCCACACACCCCCACAACTCCCCACACCCCCCCACACACTACACCTCCCCATCCCCACACCTCTCCCACTACACCCTCCCACACACAGGTAGTCCCAGGCAAGTCCTCATCTGGTATTCCAAAGGGCTGCGGTGCTCACCTCGTAAATGCTGAGCTATACGTCGCTAATACTGCCCCCCACCACCTCACTACCATAGCCCCGTCCATTGCCAGATAACATGGCCCTCCCCTCCCGACCCCTCCCCGACCCCTCCTATGCCTCACCCCTCCTCTGCCCCCAACCCTCCCACACTCTCTCTCCCGCGGGGGGCGTTTACGTGTCCACAGTGGCCCGTACGCTCGTGCAAAACATGGGTCAGGTAATTCTATCCGGCCGCTAATGTAGGCCATAACCTGGGGTATGTTAACAGGGCGCTAGGAGTGTTATTTCTGTGGTTGTTATTACACTGTTATTACTACTGCTGCTGTTGTTATTATTATTACTTATTATTATTATTATTATTATTATTATTTTAGTGATGAAGGCTGGTGTAGTGGCCCTGAGAGAGAGAGAGAGAGAGAGAGAGAGAGAGAGAGAGAGAGAGAGAGAGAGAGATACACTACACCAACAGCAGAGTGTAGTGTGGTAATGACGTATTGAGTAGCGCCTCACACACCACGACTATACCAGTGTCCACACACACACACACACACACACACACTCTTTCTCTATAATCCTGTACACCACGACGCACAAACAGATACTCAAGAAACAGTCTCCTTGTATTCTTTTCAGAGCATCGACTTCCCCGTCTTCCTGGAGGGGGCGAGGGAACTTCCCGTCCAGTGGCATGAGGATTTCCACGCTCAACGGGGAAATTCCCGAGACCCAGAGGGGAGGAAAAAAAAAACTGAAGTTGGCAAAGTCAGTCCGTGAGAGTTTTAAGGGTTTTGCTGGGGACGTCCATCAGTTATATACAATGATACTCCTGTAGGGGTAACATTGGTATGTTATGTCTCCCGTGGCCACAGTATAGGCTCTGGTCTCAAGGTATCAATGGTATCTGTTACCTCCGGAGTGTCTTGGGGTATTCCTACAGCCAAGGTTACTTCATTAGTGCTGGAGTCAAGGTACCAAGTGGCTGCTCATGATAACACTGGTATGGTAAGTCTTGGTCTGGATATAAGGAGGTCTTGGTGCTACTTTTTAATATATACCAATGTTACTGTTACTTTCTGGGGCCTCTATGTTACTGTTACTGCCAGGAACCTCAACCTTGCTGCTACTGTCAGGACCTCAACCTTAATATAAATGCCAGTGATCAGAACACCTCGCCTAAGTACAACTGCCAGGGATCCAACTTTCCGTGTTTACTGTCCTACCTGATGAAGTGAACTGAAGCACAATTTCACCACCAGGAGCCTCCCACCCACAGGCAAAGGAGTGGGCGGGAGAGAGGGAGGGAGGAGGGAGCGGGTAAGAGGCACCGTCCACAAGGAGCAGAGCCGCATATTTTGCAACTTTGGCAAGTCTTTTGGGGAGTCTGCAGTTTGACGAAGTTACGAGCAAACTTAGTCGTCTCCAGCAGGCACGACACTGACGCTGGACTCGCTATAACTTTAGCTGGAAGACGCGACACAACACGCCACGGCAAGTTTACAAGATCACGACTTGTTGAGGAATGACTTGTTGAGGAATGGCTGGGATGGGTGGAAGGTGGTGGTGGTGGTGGTACGGCTGAGAGTGGTGGAAGGTGGCAGTGGCAGGGGTGGAAGGTGGTGGTGGTATGGCTAAGTGGGGTGGAAGGGCGAGGCTGATGGTGTACTGTCTGACTGTCTTCAAGTGACGGTGGTTGGTTGTGGAGTTAAGTCATTAGAGGTAGCTGGAAGGGGTGGTGGCGGGGTGGGGGAGTGGCGGGGAGAAGCGGGGAGTGGCGGGGGGAAGGTGGTATGCAAGATCTTTATTGAATATGACTTGTTGGGGAATCGATTGCTGGAAGGGTTGACAGGGATGGTGGGGTAGTGGTGGTGGGGTGTAGTGGGGGTGGAGGGGATGTGGTGGTGGAGGGATGTGGTGGTGGTAGGGATGTGGTCACGTGATGGTGGAGTATAAATCAAGGTTTAAATTATACACTCGGTGATTAAATAAGATATTGGTTGTTCTTAAGCCAGAGTGGGACAGGTGGAAGAGTAAAAAAAAAACCTTTGAAGACACGATGGGAGGGGTAGGGGGATGGAAGGGGAGATGGAAAGGGTAGGGGAAGGGATGGAAGGGGAGGAGATGGGAGAAGAATGAATAATATGCGATGTAGATATAGAATATTAGGAAGAAAACGTGGAAAGAAGATAATAAGAAGGGTAGGAAGAGGAGGAGAGGGAGTAGGAAAAGTAGAGGGAGGAAGGAAGGAAGGAAGACCGAAAGTGAAAGGAGATGAAAAGAAAAAACAAAGAGAGAGAGAGAGAGAGAGAGAGAGAGAGAGAAAACACGGACACGGCCCACCATCATTATACACCATCAGTCCCTCTCTCTCGCCTCCTCACTCCCTGAATAATGTTGCAATATTCCTAAAGTGATGAGGGTCAGCCAGCACTTTATGGGTGGGGTCAGCTGGTAGACAGGTGGGGGAGGGTGGAGGGGGGGTAGGGGAAGGGTGAGGGGTGGGGTCGGTGGGGTGGGTGGGCTAGTCCGCTGATGGAATGGTAATTTGGCAGGTTGAGCAGGTGGGCGTTGATAGGATGATGAACTGGTACGATTGATAGGGTATATTTTTTGTGTATTATCATGACCATAGGATGATCGCCGTTATGTTAGGATGATGTTCAGACGACTATCATCCTAACTATATCCATACTACTAATGATGTTAGTTTTGTACCCTGACCTGAACCACCTCACACACACCTGGGATCATCTCCACTACTCTTGACAAAAAAAAAATCATATTATTAAAACTTTCCGGAACAATATAGATAAAAGTGAGTTTAAGCTGTCCACTCTTTTGTGTTAATTAGCCGCCATTATCAGAACTTTTCCATGCTGGGGGGGTGGGGGGGGTCAGGAGGGAGGGGTCAGGGATAGAGAAGGAGGGGGAGAGGGGTCTTAAAACTATCTCTGGGACCTGGAGTAAGTAGGTGCTCATGGGGGCCCACTCACTCCTCCAGGGGAAATAAGACCATCTTGCTCCTCTACTGACGAAGGGTTCTAGTGGGCCGCGGATCATTGCCACATTATCATCACCTTTATTACTCCTGACGGTGCTGCTATACCTGAGAGACTTTGTACGAGTTACCCTTATCAAATACTCCTGCCGTTTTCTGTGTCGTCTTCCACTTCCTCCCAATAATAGTCTACTGTTAGGCTCCTGAGGCTACGATGGCTGAGTGTGTGTGGGAGTAAAAGTGTGTTGTGTTGGTCAAGTGCCTCAGATTGATAGCTTTTTCGTCATTGAGAATAGATATTGCCTAACCTAACCTAACCTTCCATTATAGGTCAGAAAACACTATTTCCTCTTCGGTAAAAAATAAACAAAATAGAAAAAATGGTTAACAGCAGCTATTTCCATGATTTACAAGCCCCGGTGTATCCAGGTGCCCCGCTATACGACTAACGGCTCCAAAACAAAAACAACCAAGTCGCAACATTTCGCCTCACTCAACACACTAAGGGAAGGACAAGTACTGAACGTCGAACACACCTGAGAGACCACAGTACAGGAAGCAGATGTGAAGACCAAGACCTTAATTATATCCTAAATTTATTGAGTTCCCACGGACAGTAACACACCCACGGACAGTAACACACACCACGGACAGTAACACACACCCACGGACAGTAACACACACCACGGACAGTACACACACCACGGACAGCAACACACACCACGGACAGTAACACACCCACGACAGTAACACACCTATTGGACAGTAACACACCCACGGACAGTAACACACACCACGGACAGTAACACACACCACGGACAGTACTGCACACCACGGACACAGTAACACACCACGACAACACACACCACGGACAGTAACACACACCACGGACAGTAACACACCCACGGACAGTAACACACCCACGGACAGTAACACACACCACGACAGTAACACACCCACGGACAGTAACACACCTACGGACAGTAACACACACCACGGACAGTAACACACCCACACGACGTAACACACCCACGGACAGTAACACACGGGACAGTAACACACACCACGGACAGTAACACACCCACGGACAGTAACACACAATTAATGGACAGTAACACGCACTCATGATAGTAACATACACCACGGAGGTAATGAACATGTATAGTGTAACACATTCCACACGACACAGTAACACACACACCATGACAAGGTAACACACACCTACGTGACAAAATATACACCACGGACAGTAACACACACCACGGACAATACACACTATTTATAGTAACACACACCACGGACAGTAACACACCCACGGACAGTAACACACCCACGGACAGTATTCAAGATCCTGCATGGAGGCTTAGAAGACAATTAACATTCACTGCATAAACTAAAAGCAATAACAATATTCTTAAATTTTAAACACATGACCATATATGAACGAGTTAGGTTAGGTTGGGTTAGGTTAGGTTAGGTTAGGTTAGGTTAGGTTAGGTTAGGTTGGTGTAAGTGTGTTTGGTGAATTTATCTACAAATCTCATTACTTAATATTACCATAAGAGATCTGAGGAATAGAGTGAATACGTGCATGGGTGTGTGGCTGGGTGAGCATGTATGGGTATTCGTGCGTGTACCTGTGTCTACGTGCGTGTGTATGCTTGTGCGCGCGTGTAAACTTGTGTGTGTGTGTGTGTGTGTGTGTGTGTGTGTGTGTTAGTCTCCACACACACACACACACACACACACACACACACACACACACACACCATCTCAGCTTCTTTCCTGCAACTTTCCTCTTTAACTTGGTCGTCAACTCCTTATATCGTCTGATAAACCCCAGAAATAGTTCCCCCCCTCCCCTCTTACCCCTCACCTCCCCCTCACCTCCCCCTCACCTTCTCTTTACCCCCTCACTAAGAAATATCCAACACGGGGAAGCTATAACTCGGGAACAGAACGTCGAGGAACAATAAAGCAGTTCCTCGAGGTGAATTATGATGAATACAGGTCAAGAAGTTGGGGGTTGGTGGGGGGGGGTGAGGCAACAGGATACGAGCACCAAGACAACAGTTCCGGTATAAGACGAGAGGAGGGGAGGGCGGGGAGGGAGAAGGGAGGGAGGGGGACAGAGAGGGTGATATTGTAAGGAGCACCATTCTCATTCTAGATCCTGCTTGTGGTGAATTCCTTCCTCCCCTCCCTTCCCCCTCCCCTCCCCTCCCCCGATGAATCCAAACAGACAACAGGTAAACAAAATCAATCAATCACAAAAAAACAAAAAACACCACCGCTTCTTGAAACATCTCCAGGTGTCAGATGGTAATGATCCGTACTCAGATATTAAAACCCAGGTAAGCGTGTAGGTCCCTGGTAGGAGGAGACGAGACAGAGAAAGTGAGAGAGAGATAGTCAGGGGAGATAGTGAGAGAGAGATAGTCAGGGGAGATAGTGAGAGAGAGATAGTTAAGGGAGATAGTGAGAGAGATAGTCAGGGGAGATAGTGAGAGAGAGATAGTTAAGGGAGATAGTGAGAGAGATAGTCAGGGGAGATAGTGAGAGAGAGATAGTTAAGGGAGATAGTGAGAGAGATAGTCAGGGGAGATAGTGAGAGAGAGATAGTCAGGGGAGATAGTGAGAGAGAGATAGTCAGGGGAGATAGTGAGAGAGATAGTCAGGGGAGATAGTGAGAGAGAGATAGTCAGGGGAGATAGTCAGAGAGATAGTTAGGGGAGATAGTCAGAGAGAGATAGCCAGGGGAGATAGTGAGAGAGAGAGAGATAGTCAGGGGAGATAGTGAGAGAGAGATAGCCAGGGGAGATAGTGAGAGAGAGAGAGAGATAATGAACTACCCCCCTTTGATGTTTTATAAATATGTGTGGTTTTAATCTGAGAAAGTTAACAACAGTTGGTCGTTAACAAGTGATTTACGACCCTCAAATTAAGATAACAATTATATATCATAGTTGAAAGAGAATAGTTAAGTACGAGTGGTTGTTATTGTTTGTTACGGCGTCGTCTCCTTATGTCTCTTGATGGCTTAAATAAGAGACAAGTTGGTAGCTCATGTTCCTTGGGTCTAATTATTTCTCTTTGTCAAAATTTACCTCCGTTATCTCTTCATTGTCTCTTTATCCTCTTGTTTACCCTCACTTGTTGTCTCTTGTTATCTCCTCCCCATCGGTGTTTTCCCCTCGGTCTGTTTTCCGTCGGGACCATTAAGTTCTTGCTCAGCACTTCCGCCAATTACCTTATCGCCTACCTGCATCTGACGAGACTGACGTGTGCTAATTTTGCTTCCTTTACCCCCCCACCACCCCATCCCCCCTCCTTCCCCCCCCCTCCTTCCCCCACCTTTGCTCCTCCTTTTGTCCCTCTATTATCCTCCTCTTCTCTCCCCATTCATTCCTTCGTATAGTTGTGTGTGTTACTGAGCGTGAAGAAATGTGTCACGGGCCGCCCAACACAGTACTGAGTATGGTGTCACGGGCCGCCCACCACAGTACTGAGTATGGTATCACGGGCCGCCCACCACAGTTAGCGCTGCACCCAACACACCACGATTTCCTTCCTCCCACTCCCCACCCCACCACATCTTTTCCTCCCTCCCCCGGCAACAACCATCCCCCTCCCCCTAGCAATCTCCAGTCCTACATCTCTCCCCCTCCACTTTAACCCCCATGGTCTTTCAATTGGGAGTCAGGACAATTTCCCAGCATGTTCCAGCGAGGAGAGGAGGACAAGGAAGGAAAGAAGGAAAGGATAGGAGGAATAAAGGGAGGAAAGAGAGAAGATGAAATAGGAAGGAATGAAGGAAATAGATACTAGAGGAGAAGAGAGAGGAAGGTATAATAGAGAGAGAAGGGGAAATATGGAATGGGAGATTAGGGGAAAGAAAGAGAATAAGGAAGGGGATGGGAAGAAGGGTTGGAGGATAAAATTGGAATAGAGAAGAAGGGAAGGAAGGGAGGGGAATAAAGGAGGGGAGGGAAGAAAGGGGGGAAAGGAAGGGAGGAGAGGGAAGAGGAAAAGAATAACATAAAGGGGAGGAAGGGGAAAAGGAGGAGATGAGTAGAGGGATGAGGTAGGAGTGGAGGTTTTTTCTCAACCCTCCCCCTGTCTGCAAGGATTTGATGACACAAGGAAATATGGGTGGCAGGACTAGTTGATGGTGGTGGGGCGGGCAGGAGGGGGGGGGCGGGGTGGGAGGGCGGGAGGGGTGGGAGGGGGGCGGGGTGGAGAGGGGAGGGGTGGGAGAGGGGGTGGGTGGGAGAGGGGTGGTGGGAGGGGGGTGGAGAGGGGCGGGGTGGGAGGGGCGGGGTGGAGGGGGGTGGGGTGGGAGAGGGGGTGGGGGTGGAGAGGGGTGGGGTGGAGGGGTGGGAGGGAGGGGCAGGAGAGGGGGCGGAGAGGTGGGGTGGGCAGGAGGGCGGGCGGGGGTGGAGAGGGGGTGGGGTGAGGGGAGGGGGGTGGGGTGGGAGAGGGGGGTGGGGTGGAGAGGGGGTGGGGTGGAGAGGGGGGTGGGTGGAGAGGGGTGGGGTGGGGAGGGGTGGGGTGGGAGGGGGGTGGAGAGGGGGCGAGGAGGAGGTGGGGGAGGAGAGGTGGGGGAGGGTGCGGGAGGGCGGGGTGAGAGGGGTGGTGGAGAGGGGCGGGTGAAGAGGGCGGGTGGAGGGAGGTGAGGAGAGGTGGGCGGAGGGGAAGTAGGATGGGTAGGGATTGTCATGGGCGACTCAACTGCCTAATGGTGGTCGAGTCGTCTGAATTACCCTTAACTTTCCTCTTTCTGAATTATTCTATTTTCCTTCCCTCCCTTCCTCCATCACCTCCTTGGTCTCTCTCCCTCCATCCCCTCCTGGTCTTCCTCCATCACCACCTCCTCTTCCTCCATCACCACCTCCTCTTCCTCCATCACCACCTCCTCTTCTCTCCATCACCACCACCCCTCTTCCTCCATCACCACTCCCTCTTCCTCCATCACCACCTTCTTCCTCCATCACCACCTCCTTCTTCCTCCATCACCACCTCCCACCCTTCTCCACACCACCACCTCTTCCTCCACCACCACCTCCTCTTCCTCCACCACACTTCTTTCCTCCATCACCACCCTCCTCTCTTCCCCTCCATCACCACCACCCACCCTTCCTCCACCACCACCTCTCTTCTCCTCCACCCTCACCACCTCCTCTTCCTCCATCACCACCACCCTTCCTCCATCACCACCCACCTCTTCCTCCACCACACCACCTCCTCTTCCTCCACCACCACCTCCTCTTCCTCCATCACCACCTCCTCTTCCTCCATCACCACCTCCTTCCTCCATCCACCTCCTCTTCCTCCATCCCTCCCTCTGGTCTTCCATCACCACCTCCTTCTCTCCATCACCACCTCCTCCATCACCACCTCTTCTCCTCCATCACCACCCACCACCTCTCCTCCACCACCACCTCTTCTTCATCAACACCTCCTCCATCACCACCTCCTCTTCCTCCATCACCACACCTCCTCTTCCTCCATCACCACCTCCTCTTCCTCCACCACCACCTCCTTCTCCATCACCACCTCCCTCTTCTCCATCACCACCTCCTTCTTCCTCCATCATCACACCTCCCTCCTCCATCACCACCACCTCTCCTCCATCACCACACCTCCTCATCCACCCCCTTCCTCCTCCTACTCCATCGCCTCTAGGAGTCAACAATTTATGCTAAACATTAAAATATTTTTAACACTGCTGACTTGGAATAAGTTTTGTCAGCCCAACTTGGTACCTGACTGAAATATGCAACACTCAGCTTACTGAAACAACTTTCCTCTTACTCTACTCTCCCCCTCACCTCACCCTCACCTCACATCCCCACCACCTCACCTCACCCCCCACTCCCTCCCCTCCCACTCAAAAAGGCGAATGCAAAGAGAGAGAGAGAGAGAGAGAGAGAGAGAGAGAGAGAGAGAGAGAGAGAGAGAGAGGATGAGACAAATAAGACAAAATAAGAAACTGATTTAAATAATTACAGACAAATGGACGGACGGAAAGACAGATTAACAGACCTAGAGACAGACTGACAGATAGACGGATCTCATTTATAAACTCCCCCCCAACAGGTCACTAACATGGCAAAATAGTGTAAACATATAAACCACAATAAAGACATAAAACCAAATAAAACAAGAATAAAACAAACAAAAAACAAAGAAGAAATAAATTTATAAAAACATTAACAGTAAAAACAAACAAACACGTATTTAACTTCTTTTTTTTTCTTACATAAAAAAAATTGCCTTAAGAAAAACGCCATTAAACAATTACTTTAAAACAACACTTGAAGGTTAACACAACAGACGAGAGAGAACCAACACATTCTTCCCCTGGCTGAACAAAAACTAGTCTCTCTCTGTTTCTCTCTCCTCTCTCTCTCCCTCCCTCCCTCCCTCCCTCCCTCTCCCTCCCTCCCTCCTTCCCTCCATAACACAAGGAGGGACAAGGTGGTGTAGGGAGGAGAGGCCACCACACCTGAGCTCCCAGGTATGTATGAGAATTATACAAGAGAGGATAACACTGTTTTAGCAGCGCCGGGAAGGGGGGGTGAAGGAGAATTGACCAGAAGGGAGGGGGAGTGGGGAGGGGGGGTAGAGAGGAGGGGGTAGAGGGGGGTGGAAGGGAGGGGGGTAGAGGAGGGGGGGTGAGAGGAGGGTGAGAGGAAGGAGGAGGAGGGAGGGAGGGAGGGAGAAGGAACACAAAAACGAAGAAGGAAAGAAAAAAGTGAGACAGCAAAGAAGATAAAATAGGAGAACACGAAATAAAACTAAACAGACAAATAATGATAAAGAGGGGAAGAAGAATACAGAGAAAACAGAAGAAGAACTCGATGTAACAAATGAAGGAAACAGTGGGAGACAAAGAAAGAAAGAAAGAAAGCCATTGAAGGGAATTAGGGTTAATTAAGAGAGTACGGGAGGGTTAGTGAGGGAGCATTAGGGGATAAGAGAAAGAAAGGGAGAGGGGAAGAAGGGGAAGAAATGAAGAGGATGAAGAGAGGGAGGGAGGGAGGGAAGAGGAGGAGGTAGAAGGAAGAAAGAAAGGAAGCAAGGTTGGAGGAGAAGAAAAGGACGAGAGAAGGAGAAATGAAGAAGGGAATGGAAAAGATAGAAATAAAACGCAAATAATAAAGGAAGAACAATACGAGATAATAAGCAAAAATAGAAGAGGGTAAAGAGGAGAAAAGAAGGAAAAGAGGAGGAGAAGAAGATGAGAGGAGGGAGAGAAAAGAAAACCCGCTAATTATGACAAGCGAGAATCTGAGAATAAGACAATCAAGACAATTAAACAAAAGCAAAACACAATAAGAATGAAAAAGGACAGGGAGCAACAGGCTAACAAGACCATGATATTAGAGTGCACCAGGAGAATTGCATACATATAATATTGCATGTTTAAGTACAACCATGAGAGGAGGAGGAGAGAGGGTGGAGAGGGATGGGGAGGGAGGGTGGGGAGGGAAGAGGAGGAGGAGTGGGAGAGAGAGGAGGAGGAGGTGGGGGAAGGAGGAGGTGGGAAGGAGAGGAGGTGGGAAAGAGAGAGGAGGAGGTGGGAAAAGAGGTGGGAAGGAGGGAGGGGGGGTGGGAGGGGAGGGAGGCGGGTGGGAGGGAGGTGGTGGGAGGGAGGAGGAGGTCAGGAAGGAGGAGGAGGAGGTGGAGGTGGGAAGGAGGAGGAGGAGGTAGGTGGGAAGGAGGAGGAGGAGGTGGGAGGGAAGGAGAGGGGGAGTGGGAGGATGAGGAGGAAGAAAGAGAAAACAACATCAAAAGAAGAAAAATACAAAAGAGGAGGAGTAGGAGGAGACAGGAGACGAGGAAGGACCAAGGAGATCCACCACAACCACCAAAACTACCACCACAGTCACCACCATCATCATCAGCAACACTACCACAACTACCAGTACTACCACCATCATTATCAACAACACTACTACCACCACCACCACCACAACTACCACCACTACTACTACTACCACAACTACCACCACCACTACTACCACCACAGCTACCACTACAGCCACCACCACCATCATCATCAGCAAGACGGCGCGGGAGACTCGACCAGCCATTGTCCCTGGTAAAGGCCTCAGCTCAGACCCCTGCAGCTACGAAATAATAAGGCTTCCTCCCTCCTTCACTGACCACCACTACGACACCCACAGCTACCACTATCTACAGAGACACCTACGACCCCACTACCACCCACCATGAACACTACCCCAATGACCCCCCACCATCTACAGGGACACCCACAACCCCCACCACTGCCCCCACCCCAAGACAACACAACCTCCTGCCAGAGAGAAAATAGTGAAGGGGGAAGAGAAGATGTGGTTAAGAATAAATGTAAAGGGAAGAGAAAATAAGAAGGGGAGGAATGGAGAGCAAGGAAAATAAGAAAGAAGGAAATTTAAAGAAAGAGAAGGAGGACGTAGAGGAAATAGGGAAAATTAATTAGAGGAGGAGGAAGAAGAAGTAGGAAAATACGAGGAGGAGGAGGAGGAAAGGAGGAGATAGAAAATACAAGAAGAAAAGGAACAAAAAGTAAAGAACATATGAGAAGATAAGAACGGAATGGGACACTATGATAAGCGACCCGGAAAAAGTTACGAGAGGGTGAGAAGAAGAAAAAGAAGTTGGGTAGATAAGATAAAGGAGAAGAAAGAAAAAGTACGTAAAAAGCAGAAAGAAAAATGACTGATAACGTAGCGAGGATTAGCAAACAATAATACGACCCAAGAATAAAAACAATAGGACAAACAAGAACAGGAAAATAAAAGACAAAATCCCATTAAGTAAAAAAAAATAAAATATCGGTGATTAAAAAAAATCTAGACGAAAAAAAATCAATAAAAAAAGCTCAGAAAAAAAGCTAAAAAAAAAAGCTAAAAAAAAAAGCTAAAAACAAAATCCAAATACGATCTCCAGCGGAAATCACCAGTTAAAAAAAACCAGAATAAATATAAGCACTGATAAAGCAAGACACAAGAACGAGACAATTCACTGGAGGCTGAGATAAGAATCAGTCTTCATTTCCGGGTGTGTCCCGTAGGGAGCCTCCAGGAGCTGTGCCTGTTATGAGAGCCACTGACCTGCTCGGAGAGGGGGTGAGGGAGGAAGGGGATGAGAGGTGAGGAGGGAGTGGGGGGGAAGGGATGGGGGGAAAGAAAGGAGTGGGGAAGGGGCTACCTACCTTACCTTGACTAGCTATCTAAGACCACAAAGACCCCTGAAGGACCACAAAGACTCCTGAAGGACCACAAAGACCCCTGAAGGACCACAAAGACCCCTGAAGGACCACAAAGACCCCTGAAGGACCACAAAGACTCCTGAAGGACCACAAAGACCCCTGAAGGACCACAAAGACCCCTGAAGGACCACAAAGACTCCTGAAGGACCACAAAGACCCCTGAAGGACCACAAAGACCCCTGCAGGACCACAAACACCTATCAGACCCCCCATCACCTCTAACCAAACATCTCTGAGGTTAAGGTCAGCATCGAACGTTCCTGACCTACTACCCATGCAATGACTCACTCCAGATATGAAAACCTCCTGACCTGACCTGACCTGACCTGACCTGACCCAACTGCACGACTACACTCCAGGCATGAAGACCTCTTGACATGATATCTGCGAAGTACATCACTGTGGCATACTCGAGGGCCCCACCACAGTCACCACCATCACCAACCTCACCACCATCCCCTCCTACCAGCTTCATCCCCACCCTACCCACACCAATACTGAAGCAGGCTCACACACCAACACAAACCGTGGCTTCAGGAGGGACACAATCATCACACAGTCATGGATCAACCCTCTGGTGTACACTCTATGCAGGGGGACCAGAACGGCACAAGACAAATAATTACCCCTCTCCGCCCCTTCCCCTTCCCCAATGTACACTAGACAAGGAGAATGGTCGCGTGCACCTCCCGCCGCGCATCGTAATGAGGAGGTAAAGGGGAGGGTGGGAGGGGGTGATAAGGGTGGAAGGGATAGGGGGAGGGTGTAAGGGAGGGATGTGGAGAAGATATGAAAGGAGGGAGGGGGATTGGGGAGGGTGTGGTCAGGCGACATTGAAGGTAATGCAACAGAGGTTGCAGAATGAGGGAGGGAGGATGGATGGATGGTGGATGGTGGGAGGGAGGGGAGGAGGGAGGGGAGGGAGGGGGGAGGGAGGGAGGGAGGGAGGGAGAGAAGGCAAGACGATGAAGGTTAATTAATAGCAGCTATAAAGGTGGACAAAGGTGTCACGGAGCTTCGTTTACTCTCCCTCCTCTCCCTTCTTCCTCCCTCTCCCTTCCTTCATTCCCTACTACCTCCCTTTTCCTGTTTTATTAGTTTCTTCCTCTCCTTTATTATTAGTGTTTTTTTAATTCTTTCCTTCATCAGCTTTTCTCTTGTCTTTCTCTCTGTTCCATAATTCATCCCTTCTCCCTTAACTTCCTTCCCTTTTCCCTTTACTCCCATCTTCAATCCTTTCTCCCTTTCCCTTCTTGCCTTATTTCTTCGATTTCTCTCCCCCTTATCTGTTTCCCTTCATGCCCTACTTCCTCCCTCTCTCTCTGCCTCCCTTCCTTCCTTCCTTCCTTTCCTTTCTTCCCTTATTTCCGCTGTTTCCTCCTTTCAACACACTTTTCCTTTTCCGTTTCCTTTTCTCTCTCCTTCCCTTATTTCTCCCCATTCCATTCTCCCCTCTCCCCCCCCCCTCTTCTTTCTCCCACTCTCTTGCCGTCTCTTATTTCCTCCTCTCCCTCTTATTTTTCTTCTATATATTATGTAAATTACCTAAGTACATTATTGAAACCATTTGTGGGTGTGAGCTTAAGTAGTGGTGGTGGTAGTAGTGATGGTGGTAATGGTGGTAGTTGTGGTAGCAGTGGTGGTGGTGGTGGTAGTGGTGGTAGCAGTGGTGGTGGTGGTGGTGGTGTTATTGGCGGTAATGGTGGTGGTCACAAATGGTAATGACAGAAATGAGTGATGGGCGGTTGACGATGACAATGGGCGTGAGAATCAGAGTTGTGGGTGACACTAATAAGACAGTAAAAACGACAGTATAATCCACCTTCCTAGACGAGTCAGGAGACAGAAACTCATCAATAGCGTTAAACATCACATCATCCCGGGAGAGTAACACGGTTCTTCAGGGAGCCAGACGGAAATATTCTCCCTGTCTCCCTCCATAAAAAATATCAATATCAATATGATGGGGATACGAGCCTTCCTAGTGATGATAATTCTGAAAATATTAATAAATCTGTACGGAGTAAAAACGACATAAATACCACGTTAATATTATCCACCGATTTTGACCTCTATGTAAGGGAGCCAGAGAGATGATTATTATTCACATACATAAGGTTAATATCCAGACCTTCTGAAATTTGATCCTTATATACGGGTGTAAGAGAGGCGATTATTCCTATTTAGAATTTTAATATTATAACTATTTCATCGTCATTACGTCAATCGTCCTTAAAAAAAAATAAAAAATAAAAAAAAATTACCTGACGAACGGACGGTAAAGATAACAACATTACGTAAACCGAATTTTCCAAATTGTCCGTCCATTACGACAACTCTATTTACATACTTTTTTTGTTTTGTTTTCTCTCCATGAATACCGATTTGGTGAGGGGGAAGAAGGCCTTAGTTATAGTGACCGAATTGTCGTGCCTCGGTCCTCCCTGTGTCCAGCGACCGCAAAGATAAACCGCTGACAGCCACGGGAGAAGACAGATTGACGGATAGACAGATATACTTACACAGATATATACAGAACCACATACATTTCTCTACGTATATATAACACACACACACACACACACACACACACACACACACACACGTAGATGCCGTACCAAAGACGACTTGGTCACAATTCCGTCAGAACATGGCGTTTCGAGTCCAATTTCCTGCCTACGTGAGGCCGATGGAACAATGAGGCGCACCCCAGGAGGCTCCTATGGTGGCTCTATGGGGTCCTCCCACCTCCCTGCAAGGTCTTATTGATCCCCTGCACCTCCCTACAGTTCCCCTCGGATCCCCAGACCATCCTTCGTGGACCTACGGATGTCTGGAGTGTCCTACTGGCCGTTGGAGCCCTTCCGGTGGGCCCTACAAACACCTGGTCTCCTGTGAACCTCACCCACGGCCCCCTGGTGGACACAACTGACCACTGGAACATCACCCTGACTCTCGTTTGGTGGATCTACAGGAACTCTGAGCCGTCAGGAGGGTGTACCGGCAGCCTCGTGTTATCTTCTACTACCATACATGACTCCTGGGCGACCACCGGTAGCAGTATTTCCTCACAAGTCACTTTAGAGTTCTTACAAGTATTTAAGAGAACTTCAAAGGGATACAAGTTAAGGAGAAATATACCTAAACTTTCTCTGTCTACAATAACAATGCGCTATAATCACCCACACTAATTCTGAGTTATATTGTGACATATTCTTCCTGTTAAATATATCTATAAATCTAAACTGAAATAATACAAAAAATCCTCAAATTTGTACTTGTGTCTATACCTGTAACTGTATTGTCAGAAATAATAAAACAAAAAAATAAATGAAATAAACTCTCACGTACTATAAGCTCCATGACCCACGCAGTCAATGGGATGGGCACACAGTTAAGACGACGATGATGTCACCTTACTTTGGGTGGTCGAGTGAGTGACTGTGTGTGTGTGTGGCTTTGTGAGTCACGTCGACCCGTCACCACACTCGACACCACCACCACGGCTTCGCTATCATATGCAACCGCCCTCAACGTTCCTGTATGTGTGTGTGTATGTATGTATGTGTGTGTGTGTGTATGTGTGTGTTTATGACGTAACTTACACACTTCCTAGTCACACACACACACACACACACATTACGAGGAGTGATAAAGAAGTCGTTTTCGTGGATCAAATATTTTACGTTCACTTTTTTTTCCCAGGATAAGGTTTATAGAGTGATCCATCCCAGTGTTTAAAGGAGTAAATAAGGATTTTTTTTTTCCCAGGATTGAGGTGTGGTGGTACTCGAGCCCTGTGTAGAGACGGGGGGGAGGAGGGAGGAGGGGGAGGGGGAGAGGGGAGAAGGGATGGGGGGAGGGGGGATGGGGAGGATCATCGGTAAGTAGTGAACAATTATTATCTTTTTAGCAAGTAATGGGGGTAAGTATATGGACAGGAAAGTACTATAAGTAAGTACTATGGGGGTAAGTACCATATATTAGTACCATAGGGGAGTATAAAAACCACCAATCACAACATCCACTGAACACCTGAAGTACTGCTGGTAAGTCTCAATAGGGAAGTACCACGAGTAAGTACCATAATAATCACAGGTAAGTACTACATGTAAATACCTGGAAGTGTCACGATGAAGAACCACTTACGAGTACCAGAGAGAAGGAAATCAGGTAAGTACCACAGGTTAGTGCCATGGGAAGTACAGGAGATCACCTGAAATCGGATGACAGCAGAGGGAGGGAGGGAGAGAGGGAGGGAAGGAAGGCGAGTGGAAAGGAATGAATGGAAGGAGGGAGGAGGAAGGGAAGGAGAGAAAGTTGGAGAGGGAGAGAAAGGGAGAAGGAGGAGAGGGAGAGACTGATGAACACCCACACGCTACATTTTCCTCACTCCAGTAATTTTATCACCCTCTCTCTTTCCTCCGCTCATAAAATGTGAAGAGGGGTCGGCCTGTGCATTACAATGGGCTGTGAACGTCGGCGTGAGTGTACGTCAAAAGGAGCGTGTGTTTGCGTTGATGTATGTGTGTGTGTGTGTGTGTGTATGTGTGTGTGTTTGCGTTGATGTGTGTGTGTGTGTGTGTGTGTTTGCGTTGATGTGTGTGTGTGTGTGTGTGTGTGTTTGCGTTGATGTGTGTGTGTGTGTGTGTGTGTGGTTGCGTTGATGTGTGTGTGTGTGTGTGTGTGTGTGTGTCTGTGTGTGTGTGTGTGTGTTTGCGTTGATGTGTGTGTGTGTGTGTTTTATTACTGCTTCTAATTTACGTTCAAGTAGGTGATGGTGAATGATTTTCTAAAAGCCATCACGCGTAGAGCTGTAGCCTGTGTTAGTAAGTACAGCTGTAGTCTCTCAGTATAGCTGTTCTAAGTAGTCTCTAAGTATAGCTGTAGTCTCTGTAAGTATAGCTGTAGTCTCTGTTTGTAAGTATAGCTGTAGTCTCTGTTTGTAAGTATAGCTGTAGTCTCTGTTTGTAAGTATAGCTGTAGTCTCTGTTTGTAAGTATAGCTGTAGTCTCTGTTTGTAAGTATAGCTGTAGTCTCTGTTTATAAGTATAGCTGTAGTCTCTGTTTATAAGTATAGCTGTAGTCTCTGTTTATAAGTATAGCTGTAGTCTATAAAAGTATAACTGTACAGCTTCAGTCACTTGGAACTTAATACTACATCCCAAATACTTAATATTCCTGAAGCTCTCGGTAATCCATCAGCAGGAAGGTCATCAATTCATTTTTTGTTATCCCATTAGCTTCCATAACGTCTCATCTGGTGATAACAACAGCGATAAAAACATCCAGTCGGTTCAAAAAAAGGCAATGAAAAAAAAAAGTATTGGCTCAGCCTCAAAATGGAAAACATTAAAGAAAAACCATTGATATATCACATGGGGGGGAAGGGGGGAGGGTGGGGAGGGGGTAGGGAGGTAGGGGGGTGTGATAAAGGGGGATTACAGATCTTTTCCCTCAGACAAAAACCTGAATGACCTACAAAAAAAAAACTATGTGCGTTGGTTTATTTCTCTATGGTATGTATAATGAATGGGTGTTAGTATACATAGTTATGCATACACTTGAAGACACTAAAGACTCTAAAACGCTCTGTGTGTGTGTGTGTGTGTGTGTGTGTGTCTGTGTGTAAGCGCTCACAAAAAGGACACCACTATACACACTGTCTTCCCTCTCACCCTCTTCCAGTTTCCTTCCTTCCTCTCTCTATTTCTTCTTCCCCTCACAAGACCACACAAGAGCTCTCTCTCTCTCTCTCTCTCTCTCTCTCTCTCTCTCTCTCTCTCCTTCGGGCCCTCGTGAAAGCGCTCTCTCTCGCAGTGACCAGTTTAATAGGCCCCTTTCCATATTGATTCCATTTCTAATGGGCCCCAGGGCTCAGAGGCTCAAGTCCTAATGGGCCCCATCTTAACTGTTAGGTTTGGTTAAACTGTATTAGGTGAAGATGGGTTAGGTTAGGTTAATTATACCTCAGATCTTATAAACTCTATCATGAAAAACTGTATTCAATTTGTCGGTTCAGCTTGTCGAGTCGCCAGCACTTAATGAATCCAAGATCAATCGAAACAACACCACTCGCCACTCCCCTCAGAAGCATCACTCGCCACTCTCCTTGGAAGCCCTCACTACACTTACCTCTTCTCTAGGGAGCACCAGCCGCAGTAAGGGTCCCGGGCAGTGAGGCAGGAGGAACAGTTGTTGTAGGAAGAGCAGCTCTCCACCTTCACCTTCGACGCCTTCGGGAGGAGGAGGAGGAAAGAAAAGAACGGGTTAGTGGTGTGTTACAATGGTACATATATAAATGTTATTCAATTATATGGATTAAAATTACAATATGGCAGACAGGAAGACATAGTGTTTATGTCTAACTGGAAGCCGTAGATCTTTAAGACTTCATTCAGTTCAAAGAATAATTTATTGGTCTATTATTACTGACAGTAGAAAAAATAAGTTTAACTGTCAATCGTTTTTGAAAGTTTTATTATCAGATGATTACATAAATGACTGGCCTATAATTAGCATAATTCATCAATTAAAAATAAAACGTTTTAGGATGCAATACATAATTTACCCTGACTGTGGTTATGGTCAGGCTTCATATTATTCATTCTGTTTTTACTTTTCATATGAATGTCCTTTAATAATAACTTTAATATAATAGGTGGGTTTGTATTGTAACGATAATCGAGGTGAGTTATAACCAAGGTCAGGACTTGGGAGCACGAGCAACCTTGTCGACCTCACTGACCTGTAACAAGACATCCCCTCCCCTCCCCTCCCCTCCCCTCCTCATAATATTGCCTTCATAAACCTCAAGACGTCACAACAATACCGGAAAAGCCAAAGTTTGTTTACACGGTGGGTCGTGACCCTGGGTTAGAATGGGTCTTTCTTTCAACAAGTGTTTACACCAAGTTCGACTTAAACCTAACTAGGGTTATTGTTCCCGGTAACTGTGAACACAACAACACGCTGCCTTACTTCACTCACACATAGAAAGCGATCAAAAGGTTATTTTAATTATACTTAAAACCTTCAGTAGTTAAATCAGTTTCCAATTTATGATGTAATTTTTTTTATAATTCCGAGAGAACGAGGCAACGAAGCTCTGGTCTGGTCACCAAAATCCTTAAACATTCCTACATAACTTTACTCTGTCTGGTAAATACTAGCGTTCTTTCACATCAATTAACGGGGAAAAATTTTTACCTATGAGAATCTGGAACCAGGTAAACACTCAGCAGCGACGCCAGACGGCATCCGTGAGAACCACAGCGGGGCGCAGCGGTGGCTATGTAGGGGGGACCAACCAACAGGACTCCAGGAATGTACAGGTACTGAAGGTCCATTATGACCAGGTATTTGATCACCGGGTGTGACTGAAGGGGTGGTGATACTGGTCACAAATAACTCTTGTAACGACGTGTCAGTAACTTTACTTCCACACCGTTACCGATACATAAATGAGACATACCTCCAGTTGTTTACAAATACCAGTAACAAATACGAAAAATACGACACAATTCCTCCGGTTACAACTGCATGGAGGTCATCTGAACTCCACCACAGTCACAAATACGTGGAGAACTAATACCTAAATACGTTTTATTTACGAGGACTCCGCCATCATACAGGTGTACTCCACAAAGGTAAGTCTTTAATAATACTCAGGTTTTAAACACCTAAATCATCATACTGTTACCAATATGTATAATCCTGAGGGCTCAGCTTTAACACAATGCCATACTGTAGCAGCTTTTTAAATGCGTGGACACCTCCATACAGTTACCAACACGAGTACAGTGAACCCTCGATTTACCGGACAATATGCAGAGAAAAGTCCGTTAAATCGAGGGTCCGTTAGATGTGAAACCTTAATCTAACGGAATATCTGGAGTTAAAAGTGATAAAAGTCCGTTTTATCAAGGGTTCGCTATATATGAAACCCCCTCTAACGGAATATATGGGGATAAAAATCCGTTATATGAAGGTTACACTATAAACCCAACACCGTGCCTTTAATAGAGTTCCACATACGAGAGGTTCAATTATGTCACGACCACCACACCGTGCCCAATACACTGTAAACCACATGGTATACCTTTATTTTGTTTTAACACACACACACACACACACACACACACACACACACACACACACACACACACACACACACACACACACACACACACACACACACACACACACACACACACACACACACACACACACACACACACACACACACACACACACACACACACACACACACACACACACACACACACACACAGTTCTATCTCGATTCACTAATAAATAAACTTTCTAGTACAGATCACATACTCTACCACTTACACCAGTAGCCCCACCACTTACACCAGTACCCCACCACTTACACCAGTACCCCACCACTTACACCAGTATCCCACCACTTACCCCCACCACTTACACCAGTACCCCCACCACTTGCACCAGTACCCCCACCACTTACACCAGTACCCCCACCACTTACACCAATACACACAGTGAAGGGGGTAACCACACATGACATGCAATTCGTCGACTCATTCTGCCTTCAGATAGTTACAAATATTTGAAAACGATCTTGATGTTCAAACAGCCGGGGAGTATGTATGTATGTATGTATGTATGTATGTATGTATGTATGTATGTATGTATGGTAAGTAAATAGCCAGATAATGAAGAACTAGGACATTTAGACTATTATATTATAGGGACATTTGTAGCAGGATATATCAAGAGCTGTTTATGGCAGGATATATCAAGAGGTGTTTGTGGTAGGATATATCAAGAGCTGTTTGTGGCAGGATATATCAAGAGCTGTTTGTGGCAGGATATATCAAGAGCTGTTTGTGGCAGGATATATCAAGAGCTGTTTGTGGCAGGATATATCAAGAGCTGTTTGTGGCAGGATATATCAAGAGCTGTTTGTGGCAGGATATATCAAGAGCTGTTTATGGCAGGATATATCAAGAGCTGTTTGTGGCAGGATATATCAAGTAAAGTTATCAATCCTTGCAGTTGCATCTGTTTTTAATACTTGCATAAAAAAAATGACAGGGTTGAATGTGTTTCCAGTTGTCCCACACAGCTAACCGCGTAAACTCGTTGGTGTACCACTGTAAAAACTAGTACCACTGTAAAACAAAAGTTCATCTGTAAAACTCGAGTACCACTGTAAAACAAGAGTACCAGTAAAACAAGAGTACCAGTAAAACACGAGTACCACTGTAAAACAAGAGTACCAGTAAAACACGAGTACCACTGTAAAACAAGAGTACCAGTAAAACACGAGTACCACTGTAAAACACGAGTACCACTGTAAAACAAGAGTACCAGTAAAACACGAATACCACTGTAAAACAAGAGTACCAGTAAAACACGAGTACCACTGTAAAACACCAGACTGTACCACTGTAAAACACGAGTACCACTGTAAAAACAAGAGTACCAGTAAAAACAAGAGTACCACTGTAAAAACAAGAGTACCAGTAAACAAGAGTACCACTGTAAAACAAGAGTACCACTGTAAAACACGAGTACCAGTAAAAACACGAGTACCAGTAAAACACGAATACCACTAAAACAAGAGTACCAGTAAAACACGAGTACCACTGTAAAAACAAGAGTACCAGTAAAACACGAGTAAATGTTTCAAGAGTACCAGGAAGAAAAACAAGAGGTACCACTGAAGAGCACCAGCAAAACACGAAGACCACTAAAATTTACGATAACACTTGTAAAACAAGAGTACCAGTAAAACAAGAGTACCACTGTAAAACAAGAGTACCAGTAAAACAAGAGTACCACTGTAAAACAAGAGTACCACTGTAAAACAAGAGTACCAGTAAAACACGAGTACCACTGTAAAACAAGAGTACCAGTAAAACACGAGTACCACTGTAAAACAAGAGTACCAGTAAAACACGAATACCACTGTAAAACACGAGTACCACTGTAAAACAAGAGTACCAGTAAAACAAGAGTACCACTGTAAAACAAGAGTACCAGTAAAACAAGAGTACCACTGTAAAACAAGAGTACCACTGTAAAACAAGAGTACCAGTAAAACACGAGTACCACTGTAAAACACGAGTACCACTGTAAAACAAGCCCCCAGTGACCGCCACACAGGTATACAGCAACAGCCAGGATGAACCACAGAACAAAGGGTTAAATTAGGCTATAGGAGAGAGAGAGAGAGAGAGAGAGAGAGAGAGAGAGAGAGAGAGAGGAGAGGAGGAGAGAGAGAGAGAGAGAGAGAGAGAGAGAGGAGAGAGACGAATCAACTGGTTTCACCCCCTCTGGCCACAACAATTACCTTGAGCTGGTGGCCGGTTGTGGCTGTATCCCTTTACCCATTAGATCTCACTTCCCTCATCTCTAGCTCCCCCTGCATGAGCTGGTGGCCGTGTTGTGGCTGTATCCTCACCCATTAGATCTGACCTTCCCTTAATTCCCCTACTCTGAACACACACACACACACACACAGACCTCCCCCTATAAGATTTAACACCCCCCCATACACACACGGACAGACACACACACACACGGACAGACACACGCACACACACACAGACAGACACACACTCACCGGAATGAACCGTTAATACTATAAGGTACTGTACTGTATATGGAGGCCACAGCTAATGAAGGTTACGTCTCAATTACCGACAATTAGCCCACGAGATGTCGCTTTTAATAACCCTTCCTAACATGTCACACTTCCCCAGCTGAGAGTTTCCCGGTGTGGCGAAGAGGGGGAGGGGGGTGAGGGTGGGTGGTGGGGGGTGAGGGTGGGTGGTGGGGGGTGAGGGTGGGGGTGGTGAAGGGTGAGGGTGGGTGGGGGGAGAAAAAATAACATGGCGATAATCAAAGTAGTATGGCGAATGGCGAATTTTTAATCACATATATAAGTTTAGATTGTCCTCGTGGCGAAAAAGAGTTGGCGAGCATCGAACAAGACGAGACACACACTTGATAACTCTCATGGGAAATCGCCTTGACCCTATTTGGCGAACATAGAGCAGTAATGACAACAACCTCGTATTCAGGCAACACAACTCACACGCAGGCAACACAACTCACACTCAGGCAACACAACTCACACTCAGGCAACACAACTCACACGCAGGCAACATCTTAACTAACTAAATGTTATTAAAAGTAAGAGTACATTACAAATTACTTTCTGGTTGAGTATCAGTGTTGAAAATTAGGTTCATTTTCTCCTGAGTGTCTCCCCTCCCACCCCTCACCTCCCCCACTGACCCCAATATTTAGTAATAAACTCAGGTACCAATTATATCCTGAAAGTTGAAATTACTTGACGACAATTAAAAAGGGTCAGGAATCTTGGACCACGAGGTAGGTGATCTAATTATCCTGCAGAGCCTCGGGGGGGTGACGACACGGCTCCCTCCCTCTCTCCCTCCTTCGTTTCATCTGTCTCTCTTCCTTCTTCGTCTCTCCATCTCCTCTTGTCTCCCTCCTTCGTCTCCCCCTGCCTCTCTCCTTTGTCTCTCTCCTACCTTCCCTCTCCCCCCTTTCATCTCCTCCCTGTCTTCCTCCCTCGTATGCTTTGATTAGTACCACCCTCAATCTCATGTTTTGATTAGTTCCCCTTAACCATATGCCCTGACCACTCCCTCAATCACGTGTTTTGATTAGCCTCTTCTAACTCGCCTATATGATTTCAACAGTGGCTCCCTCCCCCCCCCACCTCTCCCTCCTCTGTGTCTGAGCTCTGAATAGTTTCCTCACTCTCGACATTGAGCCACGTAGAGCCAGGCAAGTCTCCCCCCTCCACACACTGTAGTCTAGAGGGATCAGCTGAAGATTAGGAACCCCAGCTTCTTTCAAATGATTAAACACCCTAACCTAACCTAACCTAACCTAACCTAACCTAACCTAAACTAGCCCTTCTAGGTAATGTTAAGGTTTTTTAATCACAGGTAAAAATAAGCTAGGGTGCCTAATCTTCAGGTGATTCGTCTAGCTTGTGTCCTGTCGTGTAAAAGTAAAGTTCTGTCGTAACCAAAATTGTCATTCCTGTACAACCAAAACACTTAAGGTCTCTGTAATATTCTAAATTGTCTTCTGTCCCAACCAAAGAATTTCCCCTCGACTGTACTCACAACTCTCCTCTGTAATCAAAGTCTCGTCTCCGCTGTTAGGTAAATGGTGTCCTGAGCCCCAACACCACCCCACACCTTCGTCTTATCCCACGAAACGAACCAAAACTCCATCAATCACCAACGAGGTTCATTTTCATTCTTACTTTTCTCATTTACCAACTTTTTTTTTTTTTGACACCCAAGGCACTGACGGTAAAACCTCCTTGGAAGATAATGCCATTATTCACTTAAGCCATTGTAGGAGAAGAGGGTAATGGGCGTGAGGGAGGGGAGGGGGGGTTGACGACAGGAAGCGACCCTAACTCAATTAAAACTACGCACTGATTATCAAGTCAAGAGGTCGGTGCGCCTGAACTGATAACCAATGAAAGGGAAACGGGGTCGAGATGCTCACCCAACCGATTATCAATTCTATTAAAATATTCTGAAATTTACCTGGTAGTCCCCTGGTAGCTCACCTGTGTGTCTACATCCGCTAATGATACTGAAGAAGGTAACTATTGCTGCTCCACACACACACACACACACACACACACACACACACACACACACCAGTTTTTTCTCCTCTCACATAAACACATGATACTCAAACACGCCCCACCAACCATCTCCAGACACCGATCCTCTCTCTCTCTCTCTCTCTCACCAACACACACACACGCTTTCCCTGTCTCGCCTGCCAACACCAGATCTCTCCCTTCAACAAGTACGCCTCCCCTCCTCTCACCTCTTCCCCCACCCCTCCTCCCCCCTTCATTCCATTTCCTCAACCCTCCTTCCCTCTTCAGAATGACAGCTACATACTTCCCTTCTTTCTACTTCGTCCTCCAAGGCCGCCCATGATGATTGACTGTGGGCGGCTGTGGGCGGCTTGGGAAGACCGAGCAAGGTGGGTGGCTCTCACGGCAATGGTCCCTGAGGCGTGACGTACGATTCTCCACGGGTAGGGTGTTGTCTCTCTGGGGTGACACACTACCTCTCTCTCTCTCTCTCTCTCACCCTTTCTCACTCTCTCTCTCTCTCTCTCTCACCCCCCTCCACACACACACACACACACACACACACACACACACTTATCTCCAACAAAATATAACACAATAAACATTCGATACATTCTACAACGGACAAGGTAGGGGGTAAAGGGGGGGGGGGTAGGGGGTAAAGGGGGATTAGGGGGAGAAGGGGGAGGAGAGGAACCCCACACAGCTTATAAACGAAGGAAATAATAATAATGACAATAGTAATAATTCTTCCGCCAAACTTTAAAGTCGATTCTCATATGAAGAGATTAAAGTCGAATCCAATTTGACGGGGACTTAGGGTCGACTGTAACTTGGTGGGACTTTAGGTCGAATCCAATTTGGCGGAGACTTGGATCAATTTCAATTTGGCGAGATTTGGGGGGGATGAATTAAATTTGGCGAAAATTAGATCGACTTTAATTTGGCAGAACTTAGAATGTATTTTAATTTGGCGAATTAAATGTTAATTACCAAACAACGGGACTTTTAACATCATTGATTCCGTTAATGTAGAATAAACAGTTACATACACTGTTATGACACTTGACCAGGACGTTCAGTCGGACGATTGATTCTGTGTGTCGATTGATTCTGTGTGTCGATTGATTCTGTGTGTCGATTGATTCTGTGTGTCGATTGATTCTGTGTGTCGATTGATTCTGTGTCGATTGATTCTGTGTGTCGATTGATTCTGTGTGTCGATTGATTCTGTGTTGATTGATTCTGTGTGTCGATTGATTCTGTGTGTCGATTGATTCTGTGTTCGATTCTGTGTGTGATTGATTCTGTGTGTCGATTGATTCTGTGTGTCGATTGATTCTGTGTGTCGATTGATTCTGTGTGTCGATGTGTCGATTGATTCTGTGTCGACTTTTTTTACCTACATGGCCGTAAATAAATAAAATAAAATACTCCCAAACGTATAATGTCTTCGGAATAAATCGACAAAAATAAATTCTTTTTTTTTTCAATCACCAAAATTTTAATTCAATATCAATTAAGCATTTTTTCTATACAAACAAGAATTCACGATTTAATGGTGACTGAACACAACGTAAATCTTTAAAAAAAAAATACTAATTACTAATTTAATGGATTTTTATCACAAACAACGAACGAACACACACACACGAACACACACACACACACACACACACACACACACATTCAGAAAAGTGTTTGACTCATAAGGTGACTCTAGGCATGACCACTCTCCCCCAGGATCCATTACATGTGCAACCTCCATCTAATGAATTATATATGTAGATCAAAGTCCGTTTTATCGAGGGTCCATAATATATTAAAACCCCCTTCTAACGGATTATATGTATAGAGAAGTCCTTTATATAGAGGTTACACTATAAGTAGACACACAGGAAAAGTGGAAAAATGTCGAGGGAATTTTGGACCCAGCTGAACAAATATACAGGAGAAATTCGACTAAAGTGCTGTAAAAAAAATAAATAAAAAATGAAGAGTTTAGAAGAAAAAACCAAACACTTCACACACCATCAAACATTGACTCCCTCCCAACACTCCTCTAAAGGTTTATAAACTACAACACTAAAACATTTTTATGGCTCAGTCGAGATTGTCCTTTAAGTAAAAAATATAAATTGTATCGACGTTAATGCCACATAGTCTAACTTCCGGTGTGGTGTGGTGTGTGGTGTGGTGTGTGGTGTGGTGTTTTGTTGTGCAGGTGTTGTGTTGTGCAGGTGTTGTGGTGTGGTGTGTTGTGGTGTGTGGTGTGTTGTGCAGGTGTCGTGTTGTTTTGTGGTGTGTAGGTGTTGTGTTGTGCAGGTGTTGTGGTGTGGTGTGTGGTGTGTTGTGGTGTGTTGTGTGGTGTGTTGTGTGGTGTGTTGTGGTGTGTTGTGGTGTTGTGCAGGCTTCGTGTTGTGCAGGTGTCGTGTTATGTTGTGTTGTGGCCCTGTTGTTGAAGCCTCTGAGGTAACTATGTTAAATTTTCAAGTTACATTCTCATATTGGAAAGCATGTTATCGAATCAAACCAAATAATGCTGAAAATGGCATAACACTGCACTAAGTTAGGAGGTTAAATTAACATAGTATTTCAATAATATCAGAGTTCCTCTATGAGTTTCACAGCACTTCACAGCATTTCACAACTCTTCACAGCACTTCCCAGCACTTCACACCACTTCCCAGCACTTTCATAACCGGTCTACACTGTTCTTGCTTCAACAGCCTTCAACCATCCTCTTATTTATTGACTAAACCTTACAATAAATCCCCCACAACGTCCGTGTTAATCCCTACATCGTTAAATCTCCAATCCTAATCCCTTAATAGTGGGCAACCTTCCCATATGTGACTTTACTACACATGGATTTCTTTTTATCCATTCTTTTCCATCTGGATATTTGCGCCTTCATTTATCTCTATTGACACACACACACACACACACACACACACACACACACACACACACACACATATCAACAGTCATAAAAAATAACCCCCAAAAAAACAGAGGAAAAAAAAAGAAAAAAAAAGTCATAAAAGCTGATAGACAAACACACAGACATAACTGCCATTGTCATTATAAAGAGTAAAGTCTGGTAGAGCGGCCTATGTAAACTAGAGTAACTATCAATGAGGTATAGGCCTTTAAACAATTCAGCAGATGAACCGTACACAGACATAACTGCCATTGTCATTATATAAAAGTAAAGTCTGGTAGAGCGGCCTATAACAGAAACTAAATAAAACTGTCAATGGTATAAGCCTTTAAACAATTCACTCGCTAATGATTTTTTTTTGTGGGAAGGGGAGGGAGGGAGGGTGGAGTGGGGAAAAAAAAAGGAGGAGGAGGTGGGGAAAGGAGGAGGGAGGGTGGAAAGAAAGGAGGAGGGAGAGAGGGAGGTGGGTGGGGAAAAGGGAGGGAGGAGGGGGTGGAAAGGGGAGGGAGGGAGGTGGGTGGGGAAAGGGGAGGGAGGGAGGGTGGGGAAAGGGGAGGGAGGGAGGAAGAGTGGGATGGAGAGGTAGAAAGAATAGGATGCAGAGAGAGGAAGGAAGGAAGGAAGGAAGGAAGGAAGGAAGGAAGGAAGGAAGGAAGGAAGGGAAGAAAAATAGAGAAAAGAGAGAAGGATGTCACTGAACAATACATTAATTTATTGTAAGTCAAACAGAAACAAAAGGTCAACAGTTAAGTTATCAATCCATTAGTTAAACACACTTATGTATTTGTTAAAGGGAGATGTCATATATCACAGCCAATATACGCTTAAGGTCGAGGGTTCAAGATCGAGGGTCAAGGGTCGAAGGTCAAGGTCAAGGAGGAAGTGGGAGTATCCTGGCGGCGTTGATGACCACTAACCATTCATTTTCCTCCATTATATCGCTCATAAGACAAGTATATATAAATGGAAACTAAGACGTCTGAAACTCACGAAACAAAAAGAAAAAAATATTGCAAATTGAAGAGAAAAAAATCAGTCTATTTCTCCACCCTCCAATTTCTGTGTCCAAAACTTTCTAAAACAAATACATTTTTTCGTCGAGGAATCAATTTTTATAACAAACAGCTGAAACTGCAAACTACCCTTTTATTGCTCTAATAGGGGAGTGCTGGGCCTGGTGACTCACCCCTGGTCGTTTGAGGGGGAGGAAAAGGGTGGAAAGAGGGGGGGAAGGAGGGTGGAAGAGAGGGGGAGGAGGGTGAAGAGGGGGGGGAGGAGGGTGGAAGAGGGGGGGGAGGAGGGTGGTGGAAGAGGGGGGAGGAGGGTGGAAGAGGGGGGAGGAGGGTGGAAGAGGGGGGAGGAGGGTGGAAGAGGGGGAGATGGGGAAGAGGGGGAGGAGGGTGGAAGAGGGGGTGAAGAGGGTGGAGGGTGGGAAGAGGGGGACGAGAAGGTGGAAAGGGGACGAGAAGGTGGAAAGGGGGGGAGGAGAAGGAGGGTAGACCTAGTGAGGGGATTTATGGCAAAATTACCCTCATAACCCAACAGCACTTCATATCAAATTAGTTCACGGATCTCACACACACACACACAATAACACACACACACACACACAGGCTGTTAGGATGGGCGCCGCAGGCCTAGGACAATTAGGTCTACAAGATCCAGTAGCAGCATCCCATTACCAACACACATCCAATTAGGAGGTGTGTGTGTGTGTGTGTGTGTGTGTGTGTGTGTCTGAAACAACATCAACACATCACACTGCCATCAGGAGGTAATCAAGATACCTATTAAACACACCTATACAACACCCCCAGTATATACAGGTATCGTCTTTCACTCATCAATGCCCCAGTAACAAGAAATAATAACAAGTACATAAAAGGACAAAACAAAAACAAAAAAAAAAGGTTCCAATACACACAGTACACCAGTACCTTCCTGACAATGTGTCCACTCGTGTTTGAGCCATTGGTGTTACTACTGGAGGTGAGCCAAAAATGGTGTGGTGTAAGCAGGTGATGGTGTGGCTCTTGGGATGTGTGTGTGTGTGTGTGTGTGTGTGGTAATGAGACACAACAACAAAATAGGACAGTGAGAGAATAAGATATGACAAAAGAGAGAGAGAGAGAGAGAAGCACCAGGCGGCTGACGGAGGAGGGAGGGAGGGAGGGAGGGAGGGAGGGGGACATCTCGAGAGGACTTAGCCCGTCGTCCAAAAGGGGCTCTGACACGTCGAATAGTGTTAAAAAGCCGGGATAATTGGATTCAAATTACATGGAGGAGGGAGAAGCCAGCCGGAACCCAGTAATCATTCACACCCACCTAGGCCTGGTTATATCCCCCTCCCCTGGCGCGTCTCCTCCTTGATGGATCCAACTTCCCTCTTTTCGGATGGGTCTACGTCCCCTCTCTTCTAATGGGTTCCACTCCCTTCTCTTCTGATGGGTTCCACTCCCCTCTCTTCTGATAGGTCTAACTCCCACTCTCTTCTGATGGCTCTAGGTCTTTCTCCCTTCTTCCTAACTTCCCCTCGCTACTCGGTGCAAATTCTCCCCACTCGGTGCAAATTCTCCCCACTCGGTGCAAATTCTCCCCACTCGGTGCAAATTCTCCCCACTCGGTGCAAGTTCTCCCCACTCGGTGCAAGTTCCTCCCTCATTCGATTATTCCTCTCCACTCCCTATTCTTCCGTCTTTGCTTCTGCTCGTCATACTCCCTTCTCTCCACCCTGCTTATCCCCCTGTCCTCCCTACACTCCCCCTTTCCTTCCCACACTTCCATCCCCCTTTCTCGCTTCTCCCCTCTCCACTTTTCTCTCCCTTCCACGTCCCAAACACCCCCATTTCCCTCCCTCTCCTCCCCACACTCCCAGGACACTGTCTCCCCTCTTCTGATTCACAACCCTCTCCTCCCCTCTCACCAGTTCACGCCCAGTTTCCCCGCGCGTCCAAATCCCCTGTCTGGTTTTTGTTCAAGGTCCTGTCTATCTCTCTACACGGCTCCGTTTCTCCCCACCACACGTCTGTACTATACATTCTCCCTTACATGGATCGTTTTCTCCCCGAGTGTCTCTAGCAATCTCCCCGAAATAGTTGTTTTTCCCTGGATGTAGGTTTTTTTTTTTGCACCTAGCTGATCTTATTCTTCCCTAGAGAGCTCAAGTTTTTTTTTTCCCCAGAATGGTCTGTTACTTTTTTCCCTACACAGATTCATGCAGATTCAACGCGGTTCACTCACACCCGGCGCTGTCTCTATACCCTATAACATCTCTCTTTCTCTCCCTCCTCCCTCACACCTCACCCTCACACCTCACTCTCTCCCTCTCCAGAGAAACATTTCCCTGCCAGCCTAGAAATTTTCAGGTGCTTCAGTCACCCCTCCCCCTCCCCCCTCTCTCACTCCCTCCTTCTCTCCCTCTGTATTTCCCCACTCTCTCTCTCCCTATCACCCACTCATCCCTAGAGCCACACCTCTCACCACCCCTCTCACTCTGCACTATCACCACCACTAGCTCCTCTACACGCTACTCACCATCTTCACCACTCCTCCCTACTCCCTCACTACTCCCTCACTACTCCTCCCTACCCTCTCACTACTCCCTCACTACTCAAACCTAACCTAACCCTACCTTAACCAAGTCTACCCTTATCTTATCTCTCCCTACCAGACTTAACTAAACCCCGCTTTTCGCTCCCCAGCCTTACCGAACCCCACCACCTCACCCTGCCCAACCCCACCACCTCAATCCTGCCCAACCCCACCACCTCAACCCCTACCCAACCCCACACCTCATCCTGCCCCAAACCCCACCACCTCACCCTGCCCCACTCCACCACCCTCACCCCTGCCCCAACCCCACCGCCTCACCCCAACCCCACCACCTCACCCTACCCCAACCCCCACCACCTCACCCCTGCCCCACCCCACCACCTCACCCTGCCCCAACCCCCACCACCTCACCCTGCCCAACCCCACCACTTCAACCTATACTTTACTCTAACCAACCCAACCACTCGTAAGCTGCCAGCAGGCGGGATCAGGCTTTAGGGGGGACTGGGACAGGGGGGAGGGGGTGAGGGAGGGGGTAAGGGTGGGTGAGGGAGGGGGTAAGGGTGGGTGAGGGAGGAAGGGTAAAGGCGGGGTCCCTCAATAGCATCAAAATTACGAAGCTTTATGCCTTTCCATCCAGCTGGAAAACCATTCTTCGGAAAATTCTCTTTTGAATGTTGATCACCGCCGTGGCTCCAGTCTTTCCAGCAGCCCACTTGTGCATTTAAAGTTGGCGTGCTTCCTGTCCTTTATGCAAAGTACTTGGAGCAAAGGGGGAGGATTTGCCCCCCCCTTTCCTCCCCGGGGTGTATGGAGGAGGAGGAGGAATAAACTGATTGATATAATTCCTTGATATCGCAACAACTAAGTTCTTGGCGTCGAGTAGAAAGAAGAGGAGTAGGAGACAGAAAAGAAGGAAGAAAAAGGAGGTAAGGAAGAGAAGGAGGAGGAGGAGGAGGAGGAGGAAGAAAAGGAAAATAAGCCAAGAAAGAAAATAAGAGTGGAACGAAAGACGTATATACTAAGGGAAACCGAAACAAGATCAGGAAGACAATGGTGATGGAGGAATCGGGAGCGGTCAGGTCACGTGTCAGGGGCGGGCGGGCGGGCGGGCGGGGTCATCACACAGCAGCTGGTAGTGGTTGTGTTGTGGTCGTGTCACAGTGTCTCTCCCTCACTCACAGGTCACGAAGCTTTGGTGTTGGGTTACGGCGGCACCTCTCCCACACAGCCTCGTGTGTGTGTGTGTGTGTGTGTGTGTGTGTGTGTGCCAAATGACCCACATACCAGTAAAGTTTTGTATACACATAAATATATATCCACTTTCAGACTGCATGGGGGAGGAAGGAGTGGTATGAGAGGGAGGAGGGAGTGGTGTGAGTGGGAGGAAAGCGTGAATGAGAGGGAGGAGTGTGTGTGAATGAATGAGTGCAGGGAAGGAGAGTGAATGAGTGAAATATAGGGAAGGAAGTGAGTGGGGGAGGGAAACGGGAGTGACATGTGACGGATATCTCCTCTGTAAGTGAGAGAGAGAGAGAGAGAGAGAGAGAGAGAGAGAAGTGAAGGAAACAGCGAGTGGGTGAATGGGGTAGAATGAGAGGCAGAATGATGGGGAGTGGGGTGATGAGAGGGAGTGGACTGGTGAGAGGGTGTGGCATTGATGGATACCTAACTGGTTGGTTTTGCCTACCAGCGTCTCAGGCGGACCTCTTTAGTTTTAGCTAAATAAAAAAAAACTATGGAAAACTCGTACACCTCTCTCTCTCTCTCTCTCTCTCTGCTCCTCTTCTCTTTTGCCTACCTCACCCTTCCCTCTTCCCCATCTCCCTCACCTCCTCCTCTTCCCCACCACCCCCCCACCCTCACACATCACCAACGACAGGTCATAAAAAGATACACACAAAGTTCATCTGAAAAAAAGGCAGCAATTGTAACTCCTTCTGAAAACTGTGAGGCGAGACGCTAAGGCCATCAAACTGTCGTGGCCAAAATGTGTGTGTGGGGGCAATACCAGTAACTCAACAGAGACAAGTTTTACAATAGGCAAGCCATGTTGTATAATCTCTCTTACCTATAATTAAAATACACAATTATACGCCGATATTTCCCAGAGTTATATGAACGTTCTCCAAGATAGTAAACAATATATGAATTCTTGATATTTACGTTTGTATACAAGAGATTTAAGCCAAGGATCAGCTCTTGACAAAGTTACCTCCTGCGCCTGACGCTGACTCTAGGTACAAAATCGCTTCTATACATATAATTATAACTCCTAAGTCATTCTGTGGTAAACCTTTTTGTCATGTATAGTATTGCAGGTTTCCACTTCGCCCATCAAAATATTACACTTGTGTTATGAGATGAATGAAAATCAAGATAAGAGGGGAAGAGTTCTAATGTGGTCAAATGGGCAAGGGAGTCTGAGGCCATGGTTGTAGATGGTGAATGAGTGTGATGATGATGGTGATTGTGGTGGTAAAGATGATGGTGTTGATAAAATGACACTAACACAATCACAACACTTCTCACCATCAACCAACTAATGGTATAAGCGTATAAAAGTTAAGAGACGCCACGACACGACAAACAATCTCGAGGGGAAACACAACCACTACCACCGTCGGCGCTTGCTACTACCACTTCTTAAAAGCCTCCGTCACTTCCTACACGGCCGTCAACACATAAACCACGCCTTCGCCGATGTATATATATGCTCAAGGGGCGCAACTCATCCATTAAGAGACGCCATTAAGTTTATATCTTTAGAGGAGAATTTAAGAAGCGTCTCTAACAGCGCCATAATTCAGTTCTATCTGCTGGGACGCCTCGGGTGCCACTGGCGGTTTTAAGTCACTTGTGGGGTGATGGCTACGAGCTAGGAGGTGTGGGTAAGACAGTGGGGGGTATTGGATAAGGGTCCTCTCCTCCCCCCCCCACGGTACTTCCCTTCACCACCTCCAAGTACCTTACCTTCCTACAGCCTGGAACATAATGGCTGGAGAGGTACACCTATACCTCCGTCTCTTCCCTTTCTTCACCGCCCAACTAACAGCTTTTCTCAACCCCTTTGTCGATAGAACAATACCTCGTCTGCTAGGGACCTACCTATCCACTCTTAATTCCTCGTAATCTCTCTCTCTCTCTCTCTCTCGTCTTACAACCTGTTCTTACATCACTCGTCTAAGACATTACCCACAAGGAGCCTCTTCGCCCTCATCTTCCCTGGGACCCCGAGTCAACCTAGCCTATCAGGGGACAATTTACAAGGAAGTTTGACCCTTATTTTCACATAGGGTTTATTTACAGGTTCTTTGTAAAAAACTCTCCCCTCACCTTCCATCTGTACCTGCCATATTGAACAGTATTATGGTTGTGGCAACAGAGTAGTGAACAAAAGAACACCTATTGAACATGTGGCCGGAGGAGACAATTTTAATAAGTGAGCAGCAGAACATGTATTGAACACCAGCCAGTATTGTGTTCACGTCATCCAGAGAGAGAGAGAGAGAGAGAGAGAGAGAGAGAGAGAGAGAGAGAGGCTCTACGAGACGATTAAAAGATTTAACCCAGGCAGCTGTCATGTTCACAATGCATTCCCAGGGAGGAACTTAATAGAGAAAGAATTCATCATATTCTCTCTCCCATTATTTACACAACGTTATAATATATATATATATATATATATATATATATATATATATATATATATATATAATATATATATATATATATATTCTTAACACAACAATAATCATTACAACTTATAAACTCCACACTAACACTTTTTTTTCACCAAGTAGATAAATAAAATAAACATTACTAAGAGAAGGGTTGAGAAAAAAAAATAAATACACTCCCTTAAAGAAAATCTCCAGCATCACAAAAGCCAAACTCATGAGTGTGTGATGATGATCTTTTACCCACAGGCCAACCCACCACGACACAAGACACTACTGGAGGAAGGTATAGCCAGCCAAGACACCGAGTCCCCTCCACAGATTCCCAAATAAAATACAAGAGCAAAGGGGAGAAATGCAAAACTGAGGACCTTCCAATATTCTCCAAATGAACCAATATCGAGTTGCAGGGCGGGCCATCAGGAAATCTTCTTTCTTATAAATGGAGAAAATTTTGGCATAGATGGCGAGGTCGAGGGAAGATTGAGGAGGAGGAAGGGGGGGGAAGGGAAGGGGGAAGGGGAAGGAGGGGAGGGAGGAGGGGGAAGGGAAGGAGGGAGGAGAGGAGGAGGAGGAGGAGGACCCAAGGACCTACCCAAGAGGATTATAATCAACAGAACCCGAGAACCCAGATTACTCTTACTGTATAGTTCTCACCACTACCACCACTGCCACCACCTCCTCCACTACCACCATCGCCAACTTCACCACCACCACTACAACTACTGCCACTACCAACACCTCTACCACCACCACCAAATCTCCTGTGACTAACTTCAATACTTATCACCGACACTTTTCTCGACTTTTCATGTTCACTATCACAGTTTCCATCTACATTTATAATTTATAATCCACTTTGTTATACTTTTACGTTAATCTTAGTTCAATAATTCAACAAGATTAATAAAACCTCATTTAATCTACAAACATGTAAGACCTTAACAGTATTTTAATCACGATAAAATATTCTAAACAAGTTCTTAATCCCTGAAACATAATGGAAAAAGTTACCTCCAGATTATTAACCTAACCTAACCTATGAACAGGCCTAAAAAAATGAACCCACACCTATGAACAGGCCTAAAAAATGAACCCACACCTATGAACAGGCCTAAAAAAATGAACCCACACCTATGAACAGGCCTAAAAAAATGAACCCACACCTATGAACAGGCCTAAAAAAATGAACCCACACCTATGAACAGGCCTAAAAAATGAACCCACACACTAAGCTTACAAGACATCAGTTAATCTCAACACACATTTATATTCACGTCACCACGGGGAGTCTCTGTAGTTAGTCCCTATTTTAATGTGTTGGTGGTCTCCTATCAGCCAGGGACGTGTTCTTCTCCAGCCCCCTTCCAGTCAGTCCCATGTGGCCTCCTAGCCCTTCCCTAGCCTCTTCCAGTCCCGTGTGGCCTCCTAGCCCTTCCCTAGCCTCTTCCAGTCCCGTGTGGCCTCCTAGCCCTTCCCTAGCCTCTTCCAGTCCCGTGTGGCCTCCTAGCCCTTCCCTACCTCTTCCAGTCCCGTGTGGCCTCCAGCCCTTCCCTAGCCTCTTCCAGTCCCGTGTGGCCTCCTAGCCCTTCCCTAGCCTCTTCCAGTCCCGTGTGGCCTCCTAGCCCTTCCCTAGCCTCTTCCAGTCCCGTGTGGCCTCCTAGCCCTTCCCTAGCCTCTTCCAGTCCCGTGTGGCCTCCTAGCCCTTCCCTAGCCTCTTCCAGTCCCGTGTGGCCTCCTGCCTTAGTGATAAACCCTTTGGATCAACACTAATAATATAATTGACTTATTTTGTGTGTGTGAGAGAGAGAGAGAGAGAGAGAGAGAGAGCCGGCCGTGGGAGCGTATATTAGCCAGCCTCCGGCCATCTTGACTTTAAATATCACCTTCTGGAGATCTTGGGAGGAAGTCATCACCCTATAGCAGAACACCTCCCGTCCTCCTGCTCCCCACGCCCTTTCTCACCCCCTCGACCTTCTCTTCCTCACCCTTCCTCCTCTTCTTCTTCTTCACAACCTCTCTCACTCCCTCTGCCTCCTCCTCACGCCCTCTTTCACCCCCACTCCTCCTCCTCCTCTTCTCACCCTCTTTCTCCCTTACTCCCACAGGACAAGGCATCACACTGAGAGGGGACCTTATTGGAGTCGAGGTCAAGGGTGGTTATAACACGAGACACTACCCATAGTTGCCCTTCATTTGATCTTATTAACCACGAAACAATACACGATGAGGTTGAGATAAGAGAACCGATATATAGATCAAAATATACACAGTGTGATAAAGGGTTAGTGCTTCAAGGTGTGTGGTGGTTGTGAGTCACCAGGTGTAGGGGGGTGTAAGGAGGGGGTAAGGAGGGGTGTAGGGAGGGGGAATATACTTGGTTTCAGCCCCTCCCTACACCCTATGGCGGCTATCCTTCATCCCTGGGTCAATAGGTCACCATCCTTCACCATCCCCTTTGGTCTGGGTCCCCTCGAGAGTGTCACCATCACTCACGCCTCACCATAACACAAAATACATAATCAATTAACGTAAGAAAACAAACGTGAAGAAATTTATTCAAGTATTCGATTTATGATGTATTTGTTAAGTTCTAGATAAAAGAAAAAAACTGAAAAAAATGCTAAATGTAACATAATTCCTCAGGTACAGAGCTTCAACAGGGTCCCAGGCATGAGGGCGAGGCGTCAAGAGCAACACACACACACACACACACAGAATGTCACATAATCCTATTAACACTTTCTTAAACCGGACGTGTTTACCCTACACGACCCAGGCTGCCGTGACTGCTGCTCAACACCGCATCTAAACAAGTTTGGATTTCACGCCCCGCTGTCAGGAATTAACAGAACGTAGGTGTAGGTTTATTGTGATGGCGTTCTGGGGATGTTAGTGGTGCCTGGTCAACATGGTGCATCAGGCCTATAGGTGATGTTGATATTGGCGTCCTCACACACACACACTACATTCTCTCAGTTAATGCTCAAAAGTCCTGAGATCACAGCAAATCACGTCTCTCTCTCTTAGCTCAGTCCCAGGGATGCCACAGACGCTACTGGTATACTAAGGTTTAATAAATGAGAGAGTATAAGGTGGTGGCCGAGGGTAATGTAAACACAAACTGGCACTGGTGTTCTCTCTACTGTACGTGGCAGGAAGACATCAGGGGGTTTGCTTAGCTTATGTCGTCTTTAAAACTATGACCGTGTCGAAATAAATAAGATGTTAGAATAATGTCGTTTCTTTTACTGTAAAATGTATTCAATAACTTTAGGTCTTGAAATTCATAAGATGTTCCTACGACTGGATGGGTTTAGAACTGGACGTAGTGAACATAAAATTCTATAACGATCTCATTTTCTTTCCTTACAAATATATAAAACGATAGGTGTGATAAATACTGTACGTGTGAGTGTGTGTTAAATTTATAGTCAATAACAATGAGTAAAACATAACGAGAAGGAACTGTTCTTTTATCTGCAAATGAGAACCGTGTCATTTACCCTATGAGAACAGTGCCACATCCCACGAGAACACTAGCACACTCCACCTGAGAACAGTGCCACGTCCTTCTTAAGCACAGTGCCACGTCTCTCTCCTGGGACCACTCACACGTCTCGTTATGTCTCGACCTAACTGCTTCATTGTGGCAGTTAATAAGTCTGGCCCGAGAACTCCTCCTTAATTAAACATTATTCTGAATATTAATTGTTGCCGCTTCTCTTAATGGTTGTCACCCACTTTGTGTTTCGTCTACGTTGTGTTGCTGTAGTGTGTTGTTACGAATGTTGTGTTGTGTGTTGATGACGTGTATTGCTGACGTGTGTTGCTGTTGTGTGTTGCTGTTGTGTGTTGCTGACGTGTGCCTCCAAGGGATGTCGTCGCCTTTGGAACATCACAAAATATAAAAATGTTCGATACTTCTGAAGAAAAATAAGAAAGGAAAATGTACCGCGACGGAAGACAATCAAGAGACCCAGATCTTACAATGTTATGGGGTTGTGATCAGACCACAATACCCAACAACAATATCAAATTAAGCGATAATAAAAGAGAAGATGAAAAACATAAATGTGTGACAATAAAAGTTCAGGTAAGGGAAGGACGACTGAGGGGAAAACACACACAAAAAAACAGGTGATCTTTGTTGTCAGGCGACCTCACTGTGGCGGGTCCTCTGAGACTCCTCACCTCCCATTTCTCTTCAGAACGTCTTCGTCAGGTAGCCAGTGGCGTGACTAACGACCCTTAATAGAGAAAGGAAAAGTCCTTCTCTTATTTTTCCACGACACACTTCCCCCTCCCCTCAGGCAGGTTTCCCCCAAGTAGGTTCAGTGAGGGCCCTACTACCCGTCTCTCATCCCCCCAGATCCCCCCAGAGTACTTGTCAATTCCCTACTTCCAGGTCTCAAGTCAAGTATCATCACTGAGCAGTTGTTGTGGGTGTTACCTGACTTGTCACTTCCCCCCACCCGGGTGTTCGTCACGGAGCGGCACTGAGGGGGGAGGGGTCCTGCCTGTCACCTTCCCGCACGTTGTCTTCGTCAGGTGGTGTCTGTTGTTCTACTTTGTGTCCCCTAGCGTGTTGCCTCCCCTCTTACAAGTCCCCGTCAGGCAGTACCAGCGTCGTAGGGAATGTCAGATGACTTATCAACGCCCCCTCATAGTTCCTCGTCAGGGGGGGGGTAAGGTCTCGGCTGTTGGTTCATTTGTCACTTTCCTCACTACAAGTCTCCGTCTAGTAGAGCAGACTTGTTGATTCTTCTTAAAGGGGATAACATCTCTGAGTCGACCCCAGTGACGTCACCTAATTCATCAACTCTTCTTCGCCAGGTTGGGTAGCTGTGTGTGTGTGTGTGTGTGTGTGTGTGTGTGTGTGTGTGTGTGTGTTCTTAACATGTCCTTCACCTTCCCAACACACTCACACAGGCCTCCTGCAGACAGTCGAGGGTCCATGACTGTTATCAACAGGGGAAGAAGCATCCCTCCTCCCCCCACACACAGCCCCTCCCCCACACACACAGCTCCCACCCCCACATATACCACCCCCTCTTCTCAGCGCTGCGGTGTAAACTTGCGGTAACACGGACCAACTTCTAATTGAATTAAATTCGATTTTCAGGCTGGAGCTTCGATACGCAGCTACGTCGTGCCTCTCCCACTAGGCGACAGAGGCGGTGTTTGGACTCCCCAGGTGAACCACGGATGGAACTACCTCAATGAAAATTTCTATATCATTAAAATAACCTCTATTGTACTTTTCTTTCCTCTCGTTATTGTCGTAAACGAATAAACGAGAAATGGTATAAGCGACGTCTTACTTTAATTATTCCTTCGTTATATTTTCCTTCGTTATATTTTCCTCAGGTGAGCTGTAGGTCAAGTCAATATGAATTATTATTTGAATTATCTTTGATTACGCTGAATACATTCCCAATTTCTCAAGATGAATTATAACCACAAGTCTTAATTTAACAAAGGTTTATCCTACCCAGCACAAGGCTAATAAACCACAACCAAGGATATGTTAACCTAAGCCAAGTCTATATAATCTTAAGACAGTGTGGGTTTGGTTTTCTACTGACTTAACCCACACAGTCTTAACCCGATAGAAGCCCAAGCCCACAGACTCAGCAGGCACAAGCTCATCAAAGACCCTAAGCCAACACAACCTCATCAGGGCCTTAAACCAACACAAAGCCAGTAAGTCTTAAGCCGGCCCAAGTCAACACACTTTATGAGATCACGTGTCAAGTTTGATAAAGCAGTTTACTAAGCAGGGGAGTTGGCGGGCCAAATTAATATTCAGGAACTGTTTTGAGATAAGCCCGAGGAAGTTAAGACCAGCGCAGACGTCCTATTTTTTGCCTTATTCTTTGCTGTCTTTTACACATTGAGACCCCCCCCCCCCCCGAGGATCTCACTCAAGCTCTCTGTGTCTTCAAGTGCACTTAGGAAATACTATTGACTCAGCTTAATGCCTCTTAATTATCCCTTTACACGCGTCAGAATTCGTTATTAAGTGAAGGTAATATGAAGGTAAGGTTTATATTTTCTTGTACATTTTTGTAATATAAGGCGAAGGATATTAGATCTGTGAAAAGACGGGATCTTTTTTTTTTGTCTTGCTAGTCGATTCACTCTGCATTTAGCCTCTATTTATATTATATTGCGTGAATATTAATGAGTGGTAAAGATGTGACTAATAATAAATGGTATTTTCTTGGCTATAGACTCGGCTTCTCCCTCGTCTTGATGTTCATGACTAATTTATCTAATCAGAGGTAATATTTCCTTTCGAATTTATCCCGTTTGGTCGCTGGTGGCGGCTATGAGGGGTGTTGACGTGTTGTGGAACAGCGGGAAGGAGGAGCCCCCCCACCTCCCCCGCGACGTGGACTAAGTGATTAAGTCGACGGTGGGTGTCCTCCAGGGGGAGTAATCAACATTGTGGCAGGTAGTTTGGCAAAGTCCCTCCCAAGTTGGTTCCCCCGGCGTCCCTCACCACTCCCAGAATTTCATCAATCAGCGTCAGGTGGTGGGATTTACTGGATGCTGACGACGACCACAGTGTCAGCCAGGCTGCCACTCTCACCTCCAACACTCCCCCCTCACCTCCAACACTCCTTCACCTCAACGACCGTCGCCGCCACAGTGAATATGTGACGGAAAAGTTGTGGTAGGAGCTGCAAACACTCGTGCCGAAGCCAAAGTTAGCGACGAACGTAAGAGATTCTTTATCTGTCCGAGAACCAACTTGGCCGTATGAAGACGGTGGTAGTAGTGGTGGTGGATGTCTTAAAGCTGTGGTAGGAGGGCCAAAGGCTGTATCCAGTACACACACACACACACACACACACACACACACACACACACACACACACACTAAATACAAAAATAAAACAAATACGAAATAAAACATATCGTCTTCCAACGATTCACTTACATAATTACTATAACATAATCAACACGTCAGATAAAACTAGCACCACACAGACCAGACAACTCACAGGCCAATACCCAGGCTTCCCATTGTAAGCATAAGACTCTGTGTGGGTTATGAGGCTCCCACTATTTCTTAACTAATGCTAAGCCAAGTCTCTCACACCTGCCAGCCTCATAAACTGATCAATTGCGAGAGATTTATATATACTCAACACTAAAGGCGAGATAAATCAGTTTGATCAATGTTTATGTTTGAGTAATAACCTAACCTAACCATGCACTCATGATCTTCTCCTGCATGATCCAACACCTTCATCCATCATCTTCCTTCAACAGTTGCTCAAACAATTCCCACCACTACCACCCACACCACCTATCCTGCCACACAACACCGCCTGTATCACTACCCAACCTCCATCCCTATCATGCCTCTCAACTTGTGTACGGAGTGTGATGCAACTAATCATGTCGTCTCAAGTTGTACACCGTGACCAGCCTCATTTGGAGTCAGTGGCTTAGGTTAGGTTATGTACAAGATCTTGATTAATAATAAAAACTAAAGGTAAATACCGTAATTGGCTATAATAGTGACCTTCCCTCCTCAGTACCTAACCTGACCTGACCTATGAGTCACTCTGCTCCTAGGCGCCTACTCCCACATCCCCACAATTGTCTCACTCAATTTCTTACACGTCAGTTATACTCAGTTACCATCTTGTATATGTTTACCTAACTCCACAGTAAATCACCTTGTTTGAGTTTTCCCAGAAGACTTCACAGGAGTTGCCAATTTGCTTGAATTTCCCCTACAAGTAAACACAGGAGTTGCCATTTTGTTTGAATTTCCCCTACAATTAAACACAGGAGTTGCCAATTTGTTCGAGTTTCCCCTAAAAGTTAATACAGGAGTTGCCAATTTGCTTGAGTTCCCCCTACAAGTAAACACAGAAGTTGCCATCTTGCCTGAGCTTCCCCTGCACACGACCGAGCCTCTTCGCCACCCAGACGTTCAAGCACGTGTCGGGGACGGAGAGGTTCGATGTCTTGAATACTAAACCAACCAACAACTCAGACAGACCATAATAACACCCCTACTAACACAAACAACCACAACTACCTGCATCACCACAACCACTACCCCATCACCACAATCACAACTACCTCCATCACAGCCACAACCACCTACAAAACAACACTATACTTCCAAGTGACAAATCGTTAACGGCGAATGCATCTGTTGCCACGAAGCCAAACGGTAACATGCAACAGGTAAATTTCAATGGTACGTAATAACGGTAAGGCTGTGATGGTGACTTAAAACGGTAAGGAAGTGATGGTGACAAACGGCAACTTACAATGGGTATCTATTGTGGCTCCTAACCTCCCTGCAACGGTACAACGGTTAATACACAACAGAACAGTCAGTTACAACGGTGATGAAGCCACAACGGTAAAACACACAACAGTAAGGAGCCCACTAAGACCGACAGCTTCCAAAGGGGGGGGGGGTGACCTCACACTTATCCTAGCTAACACTTAAGGGATAGGATGAGACGAGGTCAGGCAGAGGTCAGGCGTAATTAAAAGAGATGATAGAACAGGCGGGAAGCGCAAGTGTGGAACTAACGCGGTAATTATAAGGGACGGCGATAAAGCAGGTGGGGGAGAGAGGGCGGAGGAGAGCAGGAAGAGAGGGAGAACAGAGAAGGATAAGAGGGAATTGAAGGAGGTAGTTGAGGGGATTGGGAGAAGGGGGAAAGAGGAAGGGGGGGGAGGAAGGGGGGGAGGAAGGAGGAAGAAGAGGGAAAGAGAAGATGGGAAAGGAACAAGAAGTTGGTAGGAGGGGAGGGGTAGGGAGAAGGCAGGGGGGACCATCTTAAAATTACAAGTATCTAACTCCCTCGAAGATGGTATGCGGTAAAAATGTTAACAGGTAAATCCACTAATAACACCTGAGGTAAAACTCCGGCAGGTAAATCCCCAGGTAATGACACTTTAAGGAAAAATCCTATCAGGGTAAATCCTGCCAATGGTAATGTTCTGATAACGAGTAAATCCGCCTTGAGCACGACTAGTCTCTTAGTGATGTCACCACCACCAACGCCACCAACGTCACCACCAACGTCACCACCAACGTCACCACCACGGCCTCGGCAATACCATGAGTAAAAAATTATTTCCGGTAGCAACTTCCCCCTCCGCCCCCCCCCTTCCCCAACACCCCTCCCCTTCTTCCCCCTATTCCTCCACAGCCATCAGTCCTCGTTTCCCCTACCTCCCTTGTTTGTTATCTTTTCTCCTGCCTCCCCCTCTTCTTCCCCCACCTCCTCCTCTTCCCTGTTCTCTCGTGTTGTATTCTTCTAATCTTTTCCTTCCTCTCAATTCCTTCTTCACCTTTCCTCCTCATCCCCAATCCCTTCCTCTCCTCTTATCCAGCCCTCTTCTCTCCCTGTCCCATTTGCTATTATTCTTTCCCCTTCTTCCCTTCCTCCCTTCCCCCACTCTCTCCCCTCATTCTTCACCCACCCCATCCCTTCCTCTTCTTCCCCACTCCTTCCACCTCCCTTCTCTATTTCCCTCCCCTATCCCCCTCATTTCCTCCTCTTCCTACATCTCCATTCCTTTCTCCCTCACCCTTCCCTCTTCATATCCCCCACCAACCCACCCTCCCTTTTAGAGTAAATAAAGATCTCACAGGTCCACCCTGGTCGTGTCCCCACATGGAGAAAAACAGTGCCAGCAGAGGAGGCCAAACAAAGCCTTTCCAAGTTCTGCCCACGTATCAGACTTCCCAACCAGCTGGCTTGTGGGCGTGGCACTCCACCCCCACCTAGAGAGAGAGAGAGAGAGAGAGAGAGAGAGAGAGAGAGAGAGAAATGAAAAACGAGCGATAAAAAGAAAAAACAGAGGAGAAAATATTATAAAAAGAGAGAGAGAGAGAGAGAGAGAGAGAGAGAGAGAGAGAGAGAGAGAGAGAGAGAGAGAGAGAGAGAGAGAGAGGCTGTCAAGATGGACTGTGACAGACTCTAGGAATGCTCCATCTACTTGGTGCTGCATTACTCATGGAGGACGGTGCTGAGGCCAGGGAGGCAGGAGGGCAGAGGAGTATGTGGAAGGGCAGAGGAGTATGTGGGAGGCCAAGAGTGTTTGTGGAAGGTGAAGAGAGGACGTGGGAAGCCAAGAGAGGTCATGGGAGCTCAAGAGAGGTCGTGGGAGGACAAGAAAAGTCAGAAGGTCACGCGGACAACTTGAATGAGACGAAGAAAAGACCAGACAAATCCAGAAAAAAAAAAAAAAATTGTCACTGATCTAAAAATCTAAGTCAAGGTAGAACTCGAGTAAGTAAGTAAGCAATGGTGGTAGTGGTGGTAGTAGCTGTGGTGATAGTGGTCGTGGTGGTAGTAGTGGTCGTGGACTATGGCGAGTGTGGTGGTGGACTATGGTGAGGGTGGTGGTAGTAGTAGTGGTGGTGATTCCGGCTAACCCTATACAGAGGCGGCGGCGGCGGTGACTTTACAACAGACATAACCAAAAATGCTGATGGTGGGAGGCGAGAGAAGAGGTGTCAACCCAGGTGAGGGAGACAGTGGGATAGATCACACACGCTGGCTGGAAGTGGTGGACAGGTGAGAGTTATGGCTGGATATAGAGGGAATATGTGAGAGGATACAGGTAGAGACGTAGGGGTGGGTGGGTGGGTGGGTGGGCGGGTGTGTGGGTGTGTGTGGGTGGCAGGTTTGAGAAGTGCTGACCCCATTGATGCACTACGAGGCCCCATGATCTTGACCTTTGACCTTAAAAGTAAAGCTGTAACTGGTGTATGTCAGGAATACAAACTAAAAGACAGACAGACGGTACTGAATGTCCTACTCACTTCCTGACTCCGTTGGTCTGGGTAAGGTGAGACCCAAATATAGAATCTCATAGGAAATAAACAAATAATATTTAGAGTACACTGTACATACACGTTGCGTAATCTTGCAAGATGCATAAAAAGTTGATCGCATTTCAGCTAAAATTTCTCGATACAAAATAAAAAACAGTACGTGTCTGGTCTCTGGTGGTCCAATGGTGTGTGGAAGTGAAGGGAAAAAGCATTATTGGAGGTAGACAGCGTGCAGGTCCTATATGACGCCGCTGCCTCCTGTTTTTACCTCAGTATTGGCAGAGTCAACACAGACGCGTCCGACTAAATCCCAATGATCGGTTTTCGATGCATTTACGGCAGCAGACGACCCGCGCTGAGCGAGTGACGCCCAGGGGAAAAAATGGTTGAGCTAAGCCTTCCATCCTCCAATGACTGGGAGTAGGGCAGTTAATGGCCCTCACAGCCAGGCCTTTCTAGTACTGCTGTGGTGGGGGCCTCTAAAGTCACCCTACAGGAGTGTCACTGGTGCCACTGTACAGAGGATCCCTGGTGCTATAGTAACTCTCTAGCGCTTTAAGAAATCTCTGCCCATAAAAAAAAAAATATATAAAATGGAAGAAAAAGGAAAAAGTTTGAGTTTGAGTTTTTCTAAGTTCGTGTGAACGTTTCCCCGGCCTCTCGGCTACCTGCAGCTAGTATTAAAAAAAATCGACAAAAATCACGACAGGACATTTTCGGTAGAGGAGACGAGCGAGCTAGAGGGTTTGAGCCGCCACCCCAGCCCGCCACTACACACTTCTTGTTTACACAAACTTTCCAGTTATTTTGATAAACCGTAAGGGACCAATAACACCCGGAGTGGCACCGCCAGTAGTGACCGAGCAGCTAGAGGTGGCAGCGGCGGCGTTGGTGGCAGCAGTTACCGTAAAACGTTGGGGGCAGCGTCGAGGGTGATGTTGGCAGAGACAGTGACGAAGAAGACAGCACAAGTTGACGACAAAAGGAGTCAACAAACACATTATCTGGCCGGATATTTACTGAACATTATCAACAATACAGTGTTAGGTTTACCAGAGTACAGGACTAGTGGTCAACCCCGCCTTGTTAGCCCGTCACACTTAATTGCTCAACAACAGTAATATCAAAGGATATAAAATGTCCCTTTCTTCCCTTGGACCCCCACAAGACAGATACAGAAGGATAAAAAGACAAAGGGAATGAAAGTTGGGAGGTTGGTGGAGGAGAGAGAGAGAGAGAGAGAGAGAGAGAGAGAGAGAGAGACAAAAATGTATTCCCAAGGTCTTATTCAACCAAAAAAGTTTCCACACACATAGGAAGTTGTTTTGTGTGGTGGGGAAGGAGGCGACCAATAGTAAGGGGTCCCGCCCAGCCTCGAATTGTAAAGGAAAACCACCAAGTCAAACAGGAAGGAAAGAAGGAAGGAAGGAAACAATGATGGATAAATCAGAACAGCAAACCCGAGTAGAGGAAGGAACAATAAAAATGAATTGAGAGAATAACAACCAGACTAAGCTATCGAGGGAAGCTCTTGAGGTTCACTAAAACGACCCATGAGAATACCAGAGACAGTCTAGAGTCTTATAGAGTAGAGCGGAAGGGTGTGTAGAGGCTCTTGAGGGGGAGGATATAGAGCTTTAATAGTGAGCATGAGGGAGGGAGAGAGGGGGGGGTAACTAGGGAGGAAGGGGGGTTACGAGGGAGGGAGAGAGGGTTGCGAGGGAGGGGGTACAAGGAATGGAGGAGCATTACTACGTAGGGAAGGTACAAGGGAGATGGGGATTACTAGGGAGGGAAGGAGGGTACGAGGAGGGAGGGGTGCTATAAAGGCCTTACCCACCAGTTATCTGAAGGAGGGGAAGGAGGAGGAAAGGGAAGAGGTAATAAAAGGTGTAAATAAGAGAACAAAAGAACGTGATAAAGTTCCTTGGTACACAGATGCCTTCGTTAAGAGAACAAACTGTTGCTTTAATCGTGAGAAGAAAAAACTTACTCTTGTGAATGAAAAGTAAAATGTTCTTTGTATGTATGTATGTATGCATGTATGTATATATGTATGTATGTAAAAAAGGACACGTGTAGGTAGGGCTATTATTAACTCTCAAAAGCAATAGTGAGCTTGTGTGTGTGTGTGTGTAACAATGAAGGAAGGAGAGTGATGTCGTAATAAAGGAGAAGATTGAGAGTGGCGAATAATTAAGACAAGTTACAAGAGAGATGATAATAATGGCGAGTAAAGGAAGACGGATCTCTCTCTCTCTCTCTCTCTCTCTCTCTCTCTCTCTCTCTCTCTCTCTCTCTCTCTCTCTCTCTCTCTCTCTCTCACACCATTATCAGTAAAATAATCCATTTCCATATCATATTAATTCCTTCCTAGATAAAGAATTCCAATTTATTTTTAAGGACTTTATCAACGGTGGAGTGTGTGGCCCGCAGGCTTCCTTTACACTCACCTTAAGAAGACACTGACCCCAGGATGACGCCTTGGGTCCTTATTAGTTTAAACTGTCTCCCTGGATTCTCGGTCGATTAAGGAAAGTCAACAGAAATAAGACCTACACAGTACCTTGAAATGAGTGGTGTAAGCGGTACTCTCTCTCTCTCTCTCTCTCTCTCTCTCTCTCTCTCTCTCTCTCTCTCTCTCTCTCTCTCCTTCGCTGTGGGTCATCCCCTATCCCTCAGCCCATCATAATTGTAACAAAAAATAGCGTCTTTTGCTTCTTCAGCGCCTCCTACAGACGCCGCCACCATACGCGCCTTTTAAAACTTTCACGTCGTCTCAAATTGATAGAAAATAAGTTTTAAATGGAGGTAATTACCGGTATCCAGGGAGAGACACCTGAGGTCTCCTGGGGTGTAGGTGGGGCTGGTAGGTGGGGGGAGTAGGTGGTAGATGGGGGTGGGTAGGTGGGGTGATGGTAGGTGGGGTATAGGGTAGATGGGGGTAGGTGGGGGTAGAGGTGGGGGGAGGTAGGTGGGGGTGCAGTAGGTGGGGTAGTAGGTGTAGGTGGGGTGGTAGGGCAGGTGGGGTGGTAGGTGGGGGTGTGGGGTGGGGATAGTAGGTGGGTGGGGTAGGGGGTGGGTAGGTGGGGGGTGGTAGGTAAGTGGTAGGGGGGGTGGGTAGGTGGGGGTGGGGTGGTGGGGTGGGTAGGTGGGGGTGGCAGGTGGGGGTGGCAGGTAAGTGGTAGGTGTAATGCAGGCAGGTGTAGGTAGCAGGTGGAGGGTGATGGTGGCTTGAACTGACCTTGTTGGTGGAGATTGATCAGTTGAGGAAGCGGCGGTCTTTACTGAAGCGCATGTCAGGCAGGATGGGGAAGCCCGAGTCCACTTCCACTTCCTCGTACTCGGCCGCTTCTTCCGACGACGCCACCAGGATCTGTGAAGAGGGAGACACGGCAGCTCTTAGTTTGGATAAAGGAACAACTAAGTCATCCAGCGGAGGATAATGTTAGGGGGAGGAGGAGGATGGGGTAAGGGGAAGGAGGAAGATAGGATAAGGGGGAGGAGGAAAATAGGGTAAGGGGGGAGGTAAACAGCATAAGCGGGAGGAGGAAGATAGGGTAAGAGGAAGGAGGAAGATAGGATAAGGGGGAGGAGGAAAATAGGGTAAGGGGGAGGTAAACAGTATAGGCGGGAGGAGGAAGATAGGGTATAAAGGGAGATTGATTATGCTAAGGGGAGGAAGACAAAGGGAAAAAAAAAAGGCGAGTTACATCAATTAATGAAATACAAACACACATACATCAATAAGTTACCCAGGTAGGGGAGGGACACAGGGGCGATATTACCATTAAAGAAACCAATACTTTACGTCCCTGTTGACATTCGTTACCCATTCAACCAATCATATCGCCGCTACTTGACGTCAGAGGTAAACTCGACCAATCGCTGGATCTTAATGACGTCACTATTGAACTCGACCAATCATTAAAACTCTCTTCCCTTCAGCTGATTGGAAAAACATGACACTTAAGTGGTATTCTAAGACCCACCCCTAAGTGTCCAATCCACCGCTCTAGCTTGTGATGTTTGCTGTTATAATTCCCCAAAACTTTTCCTAACGACCAATTATAGAGTTGAAGGGGCATAACAAAAGCGTGGGGAAGAGAAAATAAAGAGAAGGAGTGGCAGTCCCGGAAATTGAGCGCTTGAGCATCGTCTCCATCTTGTTGGAATACACACTTGGGAATGCTACCCTGACATAGCCACACGTGAGCACCTACATGGGACAATCTTGTGTTACAGCTCTTGAGTTCTTGTGGCGTTTGACTCTCTTAGCGCTTAATCAACATAGCGTCCACTCCTCTTAGCGCTCAAAATATCGTGACACAGAACCCTCTTAGCGTTGAACCCTTGTAGCACTTAACACCTGTAGCCCTTAACTGACGTACCTTGTGATTTAAAAACCTTAATAGAGTGAGTTAGGTTCAGGGGGTAAGGGAGGTTCAGGGGGGTGAGTGAAGTTCAGGGGGAGGAGGTTCAGGGGGGTGAGGGAGTGTGAGGGGGGGAGAGGTTCAGGAGTGAGGGAGTGTGGGGAGGTTCAGGGAGTGAGGGAGTGTGAGGGGGTGAGGGAGGTTCAGGATGAGGGAGGTTCAGGGAGTGAGGGAGGGTGAGGGAGCTGTGAGGGAGAATGAAGGAAGTGAGGGAGAGGAAAGTTAGTAGCTTAAGAGGAAAAAGGGAAGAATAATAGAATTGGATAATAAAGAAGGAAGGAAGGAAGGAAGGAAGGATCGGAATGGGTGAGAGGGTGAGGGAGAGTATAGGAGAGTAAGGGAGGCAGACATTGAGGTGGGGGAGGAGGGTGTTGTAGTGGGAGGAGGGGGGAGGGTGGTGTAGTGGGGAGGAGGTGGGAGGAGGTGAGGTGTGGTGGGGGAGGAGGTAGGAGGGTGGTGTAGAGGGGAGGAGGTAGGTGGTGTAGAGGGAGGAGGGTGGGAGAGGTGGTGTGGGGAGGAGGAGGGAGGGTGGTGTAGTGGGGAGGTGGTGTAGGAGTGGGAGTGTGTGTAGGAGGGTGGTGTAGGGGGGGAGGTAGGAGAGGGGAGGGAGGTGGGAGGGTGGTGTAGAGGGAGGAGTTAGAGGAGGGGTAGTGAGGAGGAGGTGGGGAGGTGGTGTGGTGGGGGAGGAGGTAGGAGGGTGGTGTGGGGGAGGAGTGGGAGGTGGTGTGGGGGGGAGGTAGGGAGGGTGGTGTAGTGGGGGAGGTGGGGGGTGGTGTAGTGGGGAGGAGTGGGGAGGGTGGTGTAGAGGGGAGGAGGTGGGGGGTGGTGTGGGGGAGGAGGTGGGTGGGTGGTGTGGGGGGAGGAGGAGGTGGGTGGTGGGGAGGGGGAGGGTGGGTGGGTGGGTGTAGGAGGGAGGGAGGGTGGGGAGGGGTGGTGTAGAGGGGAGGAGTGTGGTGTGGGTGGTGTGGAGGGGAGGAGGTAGGGTGGGTGGGTGGTGTGGGGGAGGGGAGGGTAGGGAGGGTGGTGTGTAGAGAGGGAGGGAGGTGGAGTGGGTTAGTATTGGTGTAGAGGGGAGGAGTGTAGGGTGGTGTAGGGGGAGGAGGGGGTAGGTGGGTGGTGTGTGGGGGGAGGAGGTGGGGTGTGGGGGGGTGGTGTGGGTGGGGGGAGGAGGGTGGGTGGTGTGGTGGAGGGGAGGGAGGTAGAGGTGGTGTAGGGGAGGGAGGTAGGGAGGGGTGTGTGGAGGAGGGTGTGGTGTGGAGGGTGGGTAGGAGTGGTGAGGGGGAGGAGGTAGGTGGGTGGGTGTAGAGGAGGAGGTAGGAGGGTGGTGTAGAGGAGGAGGTAGGTGGGTGGTAGAGGAGGAGGTAGGGAGGGTGGGGGTAGAGGGAGGAGGTAGGTGGGTGGTGGTGTAGGAGGTGGTGTAGGGGAGGAGGTAGGTGGGTGGTAGAGGGAGGAGGTAGGTGGGTGGTGTAGAGGGGGAGGTAGGAGGGTGGTGTAGAGGGGAGGAGGTAGGAGGGTGGTGTAGAGGGGAGGAGGTAGGAGGGTGGTGTAGTGGGGAGGAGGTAGGAGGGTGGTGTAGAGGGGAGGAGGTAGGAGGGTGGTGTAGAGGGGAGGATGAAGGCAGCGACAGAGGGGCGTCCCAATTAAATGTCAATATTGGGTAACTGCTGCCTTGATAAAGCGAATTCTGGCTCGTTAAGTGACGAGGCTGTGGCGGTGATCAGTGCCACAGTGAGGCACGCTGGGGTATAGCCACGCACCACCCTGTACTGGTGACCAACACAGTATATATATTCACGGCTCTCGTCCCTCAATAACTTTTGTCATTACCATTTTTATTGGGAAAAATTGGCGAAGCGATCCATGTTGCCAACCGTGAATCTCCCCTCACTTCCGTTTCCCCTCCTCAGTTCCTCACTAATCCCCCCCATGCAACATTCTCCCCTCTAACCTCCCCCTCCCAGCTACCTCTCCTCCCAGCTAACTTTCCCTCATATTTAAATTTCCACTCACCAACTTCAGATCAATAATATAATTCACTAGCATACGATAAGCACTTAAGGTCTTCCTATGATGCCATTAAACCTAAGTAAAGATAAAGATTATTTACGTCAAGATAACTTATCTCTTTTACCACTGCATGAACTGCATTCTCATGACAAGTGATCAGGGAACACGCGCTGGTGAGGGCCGGATCGAACACTGTACTCTACCCCGTGATAGTGTACAGGAGATGAATACAGTCACCCAACTATCTATCTATCTATCTATCTAAACATATAACAAACCCAAAACCTAAAACAAAAATAAATCAGATGACTTAAACAAAATCTAAGACAAGACATAATTTAAAAACATAAAAAACACTGAAACCCCCAAATTTTATCCAACACTCGACACTCTTTTAAAAAAAACTGGTGATAGAGACGAAAATATGGGTGTAAACGAAGGGATCAAGAGCCTTAGCGTCATTGTTGCGTGTCGCCGGGGCATTACCGTGCTATGCCTAAGTAATAGCTTGCCAATATTCACACAAAATAGCCAAAGGGATTGAGGGTGGGGTGAAGGGGTGACACAGACGACGCCCCCCCATCACCCCACCATAAACAACCCCCCCCATATATTTTTTCTCCCCCTCTCTCAGTATAATCAGTTAGTACAGGTATTAACTAAACTCTACGTATAATTCACACTGACACTCGTATACTGGTTCTCACTTGGGGGTGGATATACAGTATAAAGCTTAATAACTCAGCTTAACTACGTCAAAGCTTAGTCGAGTCCACGCGGTCCAGCTTGGTGGGAATAAAGCTCACCTGACCACCTCACATTCACCAGCTTGACCAGGAGACTAAACAGCTTCAAACACCAGAAAAACAGGACCACAATTCCATAAAGACTCCTAAACTGCCTATAGCTTCTTCTTCATAGGATCCTATAGAGAAGGTGATATATATACTGCTTCTATAAACATGATATAGGTTATAGGCAAACATATATTTCTATCTCGGTTTAAATATCGCTACAGCTCATAGGATAAGTGGCCATAAATAAATAAAATAAATAAATAAATAATAAAATAAATAAATAAATAATAAAATAAATAAATCAATCAATAAATCTCACCTCATGGGATTACCTGAACTGTATACAATAATATGTAATTAATATAGAAGAAGGTTAAGGCACTATTAAAACAAGGGATTTATTGTAGCCACTTGTTCGTCTTTCCCAAGTCTGTATTTTCACCATAACTAAGACACTATACCTTCCTGATGTTGTTAGCACGTATGGTGTATATTTATTCATTCTTAAAAGTACCTATACATATTCTCAAGACCTCAACAGTACCTATACACATTCGCTGAAGAACTTATTATACACATTACACAAATTCTTCAAATAAACTAGACATTGATAAAAAAAAAAACCCACCTATATCTGTTCTTAAATTTTTTAGCACAATATTTGATAATAACTAACCCTTTCCCCTCCTTCGTGCCCCCCACCCCTCTCTGCCACCTCTCTCCCCTTCTCTCCCACCCCCACCCCTGCCACCCTCCCCTTCTCTCTCCCCACCTCTCTCACCTCTCCCTTCTCCCACCCCACCTCTCTGCCACCCTCCCTTCTCTCCCACCCCCACCCCTCTGCCACCTCTCTCCTCCCACCCCACCCCCTCTCCCACCCCCACCCTCTCCCACTCCCTCTCTTCTGCCACCTCTCCCTTCTCTCCACCACCCCTCTCTGCCACCTCTCTCCCTTCTCTCCCACCCATCCCCGGAACCCAACCTCGACCAGAGAAACATTTTCAACATCAAAGACCCCAAACAGACGCGATATGAGAGAAAGTCGGTACAAATAGACGTCGCGCGCGGCCAGACACCAGCCAGCCAGTCAGTCAGTCAGTCAGAATATTGACTCATAGTTCTTAACAAAAACACAAGACTGACCTATTTTTTTATACTTGGTTCATGGTGACTGACAGACAGACAGACAGACAGTGTAATAAAATATGAACGAGTTTAGTGAGAGGACAGTGTCACCCACCTGTGCTCTTACCATAATGAGATTGCCCAGGTGTGAAGCGACTCGGGTTAAGGAGCTAATTAGGATATGACAGGTAAGACAAAAAAAGGTCATTAACTCCGACCAAAAGTTAAATATTAAAAGAGAGAGACAGAATAAATAAGAGAAGAAGAAATAAATGAGGATAAGAAGAAGAGAAATGCAGGAACAGGAGGAGGAAGATAGGAAGCAGGAGTCGCCTAGGAAGAGGAGGAAGGAAGGTATGGTAATTAGGAGCCTTTGGAGGAGGAGGAGCCTTTGGAGGAGGAGATTTTGGAAGAGGAAGAGTTTTTGGAGGAGGAAGAAGAGCCTTTGGAAGAGGAAGAGTTTTTGGAGGAGGAAGGGGATGGGAGTAGAAGGATGATGATGATGATGATGAATAAGATAAAACGAACCAATGGTATTGTTAAGATGAGAGAAAGAGACAGACAAAGAGAGAGAGAGAGATAACACCACCATCTCATCCTCCCCTTCCCTCCTCACCCCACCCCTTCCTTCCCTTCCAGCGCAAACATTAAACTCGGTAAAATGTGAAGGGATGGCTGGCTAAGTTTGTACCTCCAGTTCAAAGAGAATCACAATACCAATTCCAGCGTCACTCCTGCACCCCCACCCACGATGACGGGAAGCGACTCCAAGTTGATTTTCCTCCCCAAGTCCTTGATTTGGCCTCGGGATCAGCTGACTGTCCTACTCGGAGGTAAACAGAAGGATTGGGGGCTGGTATCCTACTCCTAATTTGTGATATCCTTTGTGTTCATCCTTCCGCCAGGTATGATACACTACCAGTCAGTCTCGTGTGAGTGAGTGAGTGAATGAATGAATGCGCCCCCCAGAGTACAGTATATTCACACATCCAAAATCACAAGTAGTTCAAAGAGTAGGAAGGGGAACACGACAAAAATGACACAGTGTTCACAGACAAATCAAAACATACACACAGACTGTAAACACACGCTGTAGGTCGGGGACAAGGGAGGCTTTAATAAGTGACACAGGCTACTGATGGATGACTGTAGCACTGAACTGGCAACACAAGAAACCATGGAGCACTAGACAAGAAACCACAGGTAACATGGGGTCTCTACATATATGACTGCGGGCAACATGGAGCTCTAGACAAGAAACTGCGAGCAACAATTAGTTTTAGATAAGCAACTGCAACCATCAAGCAGTCCAAGATAATCAACTTCAGGCATCATTTAGCTCTACACAATCAACTGCAGGCAACATGTAGCTCTAGACAAGCAAAGATAAATTAGTGTTGCCTGAAGGGGTCGAGACTCGCCTAAACATTTACCGAGGCCGGCACCTGCAGCTTCCCACACCCATCCTTCTGCAGCAGGGAAAAATTATGATGTGCCTCCACGCACCTCCCCGCCCTCACCCCACCCTGCCCCCCGCCCCCACCCCACACCTCCCCGCCCCCACCCCACACCTCCCTCAACCCACTCTCCACCTCCCATCTCTCACTATCTCCACCCCTCACTTTCCTCCCTTCCCTACAATCTACCTATCACCAACCCTGTTCATTCCCTGGGCCGGAACCCTGACGATAACGTGACCCTGGAAGAAGAAGATAAAAGGGAGAAGGGGCAAGGAGGAAGGGGGCAAGACAGGGAGGAGAGGTAGAAAGAAGGGATTGGCTGGAAGGGCAAGACGGAAAAGGAGAAAGAGTGTGTGTGTGTGTGTGTGTGTGTGTGTGTGTGTGTGTGTGTGTGTCCAGGAGGTAGGGCAGGAGGAAGAGCAAGGAGGGGACGCCAGATAAGGAGGAGGGGCAATGAGAAAGGGAAAGACAGGTAGGAGTAACAGAGAGGGGGAGGAGAGAGTAAACAAAAAGAAACAGGGAGAAGAGATAACGCGAAGAAGAAACATGAGGAGAAAGAGGAAACAAATAATAAAAGAAGAATAACACGGAGGAAAATAAAAGACGAGGAAAACAAAACAAAAGGTTGGAAAAATTGTGAAGAAATAAACATAAAAGGAGAGAATGAAGAAGAGAGAGAGAGAGGGTGAGTAAGAAAGAGGAGGAGGAAGAAGGGAACATACAAGAGGCGGTAAGGACACAGGGGGAAGAAGAAAAGACGGTGTTAAGGACGTGAGCAGAAGGAGAGGGCGGGAAGGAAGTGAAGGAGGCGAAGGGAGGGGAAGGAGGACACTATAGGAAGAGAAAATGGAGATGAGGAAATGGAACGGGAGGAAAGGTTTCACCCAGATGCCGATTGAAATGTGTGTGTGTGTGTGTGTGTGTGTGTGTGGTAGAGGGAGATATGGCAGTAGTAGGTATATGTGTGGTAGAGGCTGTGGCAGTAGGTGTGGCGGTGGAAGGTGTGACAATAAAGGCCACGAGGAAGGAAGAGGCGGCTGAGGAGGAGGAGGAGGGAAAGGTAAGAACGAATAAGGAAGAGGGAAAAAAAGAAGAGAGGCCAGAGGAGTGTGGAGACAAGAATGTGGTAGAAGGAGAGAAACCAGTATCACAACACACACACACATTGTACCTTTTACATTATAGATCAAATCGAACCCAACACAAACGCCGAGAATATCACTAATTCAGCCCCAGGCCAAACCTTGCATCACCAGTGTTAATCAATTATCTCCAGGTGTGACGACCCCAACCTTTATTAACTTGTGAATAAATTGTTCTCTTAAGATATAATGCAGAAGTACAAATCGTGTTTTTGAATTAGTAATCATTGTCTCAGGATCTCATTAAAAAAACACTCACTTGAATATGATGGTTGATAAGAGGGGTCACTGATTAAGGTCACAGGTTATTTAATGATGATTGATAATTAAGAGAGGTCACTGATTAAGGTCACAGGTTATTTAATGATAGTTGATACGAGAGGTCACTTCTTTAGGTCAAAAGTTAATTATCTTTGTAGTTACTTAAAAGAACATCATTGCATAAAGGTAATACTCACATTGTAGTAAATAATGAGTAATATTTCAAGTAATATCTTATTCAGTAAATATAAACAAACTCTTCCCTCTGCAGCATCAACACTGTGGTAAAGTTATCATCACAGTCTCCCCATACATGTGGTGAGAGCAGAGAGGAAAGAATTAGCTATTTAAAAAACAAAATCCCTATGTGAATTCCAGTATTTATAACAAGACACTAAAACTTTCCTACAGTCGAGAGAATTATTAATGGCCGGATATAAAATGACGTTTCCCCCAAGGAGGTATTTTATATATTTTAACTATAAGGACATGAGTACCTTAGTTCTGAGTGTATAAATATAAGGCAGAATCTCCCTCCTCTCCATGGTTACGTCTGTCTTGTTTGTTTCAGCGTTTTAAACCGATTGATTTTATGGTTGTTGTTGTTATTGGTTGTTGTTGTGGAGCACCTGAGTGTGGCCTCTACTGGGACCTTTTCACTTTTTTGACAACGATTGATCGAGTTAGAGTTTGTTCAGTCCTTCTCTGACATTTTCTTAAAGGTTGATCTGACTGCTAGACCTTTCCTCTCTCTCTCTCTTACTCACTCACAGCTGCAGCCAGGGACCACCACACACACACAAAAATAAATAAGAGTCTTGTTGATAAGGAAACACTGTAATAATAATCAATAATGGTCGTCAACTTCTCGTGTGACTCTTATATCCTGAGGAAATTATGATGCACTTAATGATATGTTCTCACACGACGATGTGAGGAGAAGGGGAGAGGAGGTGGATGGGGTAGGGGAAGGGGCAGGGGATGGGGCAGGGGATGGAGATGGGGCAGGGGAGGGAACGGGGTCTTAGTTGGGGACAGGGCAGGGGAAGGGGAGGCAAGCAGTGGGGGGGATACCGAGCAGTCAGTTAAGTAATTTACAAGACAGCGACGGCAGCAGCAGCCATTTGTTAGGAGTGGCCAGCACGGAGGGTGGAGGAACCAAAGACTATCTCGTATAGTGAATATTGCTGGGTGAGACGCCGTGTAGTTAGCGCTGGTTACTACCACAGCCAGGAGGGTAAAATAAACATACTTGACTATAACTCATCTCCGTGTTCATAAGACCTGACTATCCAAGACTTACGGTGTTGGTGCTAAACGCTGTGAGACCCTCTGGTGGAATAGTCTCACCACCTCACCACCTGGTATCCTACTTGTCTCGGCTTCTCCATGGCCTCTCCTACGGCAGGCACGAATAATGAGCGGCGCTGAAGGACAACTGGAGTGAAACCTAATAGGGCAGCTCGTGACCCGTTGTCGGGATGTCTGAGCACACGAGAACCAGCTGGTTGGTGGAGCAGGTGGTGACAGCTTGGAAGGAGGGAGGAATTGATGGCGAGACGCATGGTTGGATGAAGCTTTGGATCAGGGAGGAAGGAAGGGAGGAGTGGAGGGAATGAAAGCTGTATGAAAAGAGAAATAGAGGGGAGGAGAGAAGTCGGAAAAGATGGATGGTGGGAGAAAGAGAAGAAGTGAATGGATGGAGAAGCAAGAATATGTCGACATGTAAAAAATTTCCTCGTATGTTTTGGTTTCCATCCCCCTCCCTCCTTCAAGTAACATAAGTAGCACGAAATAGCGTAGCAATGCCCTTGGGTTCCCGACTGACAGAGAGAGAGAGAGAGAGAGAGTATGGGAAGGCGTAAGCCCCTTGTAACACACCCGGCTGACTGGATCTTGATAGAGGTGTAGTGACGTGGGCGGTGACGGAGACGATGGTGTTGAAGGGAGGAGAAACGATGAGACTGGCGATAGTACTAATGATCATGACAGTGCTGATAACAGTGACAGCAATTACTACGATGAAGAGGATGGGGGGCAACGATAATGGTGACACTGACGACTATGACAGTGATCGTGTTGGTGCTAATGGTGATAATGACAACAGGTGAATGGTGGTAACAGTGACAGCAGTAGTAGTAGTAGAGGGGGGGGGGAAGAGATGGTGGTGATAGTGACAGGAGGAGCTGTAGGTGATGGTGGCAATAGTGACAGCAGTAGAAGAGGGTGGTGGTGGTGGTGAGAGAGACAAACAGGTGGTGATGGTGGTAATAATGACAGCAGCAGCAACAAAAGGATGGTGATATTGGTGATGGCAAAACAAGGATATTACAACACCAGCTAACATGAACAATCAAGATCATCTTTTGTTCCCCTCCACCCAATAATAACACATTCCATTTAATTTCGCCAGACGAACGACCGCCTGTCTTCTTTAGTCAATATGAGAAGTCGTATTACCCCCCCCCCCACCACCTCACAGGCTGACAGTGACAATATACTCCTGACACTCGAGAGCTGACAATGGGAGAGCGGGAAAGTGTGTTGGTCCACCGGTCGCTAGAATGGCCGCCCGCACGCCCAGCTCAAGCGAATTCCAATAAGAAATAAGAGCAGCTTTGTACCCCGCCACGTGAACACATATTGCTATCACCAACCACTCTCTCTCTACGTTACATCTCATTTTGCTTCCCCCCCCTCCATTCACTCAGACAGTCATGCACTACCACTCACCATAACTGCACCATACAAAGCTACATTAAAATTAAAATATAGAAAACAATCATCACAATACAGGTTATACAATATCATACAAAAATAAAACGGCAGACGGGCAATATACAGCAACAATACAATACGATCTATTGCAATACAGACAACACTAACTTGCAATACAAAAATACGAAGGTTAATTTAAAGATGGAATATGTAGTACGCTCTATGACACAAGGTTTATAACAGGCTCATGCAGTCTATATATATATATATATAAGAGATGTTGGACTAATGTATATAGGAAGTCATCTCGAGTGTATATAGGGAACAGAAGGGTGGATGATTGATAAACACACACACACACACACACACACACACACACATACCGAGAATCTTCACATTGTTGTCACCCCAAAATCAATATGTCACCTTGTTCCGCCTCTGAATCATGTCCACTGCGCCACCACAGGTGTTACCATCTCAGCGCCACCACAAGTGTTACCATCTCAGCGCCACCACAAGTGTTACCATCTCAGCGCCACCACAAGTGTTACCATCTCAGCGCCTCTATAGCCTTAACAAAACACTAACAGCAGCTGTGTGTGTCTCCCTAAAATGGCTACACACCGCCTCGATAGCCAAGCCCAATTAAACAATACTCAAACGTGTCGTCCCAGCCAAGACCGCTCCCTCCTACCTACTGTCTGGGGAGGGGGTAGGGGGGAAGAAGAGAGAGGTGGGGAAGAAACGAGGGGAGGGGGGAAGAAACGAGGGGAGGGGGAAGAAAAGAGAGGTGGGGGGAAGAAACGAGGGATGGGGGGAAGGGGGGTCGAATGCTCTAAGACACCCCCCCCCCCACAAGTCTCATTCTCAAAGGTTCGTAAACGATATCTAGTCTTTGTCACTCTCCAAGAACAAGTTTCCAAAGTGAATATTTACCCGTGTGTGTGTGCGCGCGCGAAGCTAAAATTAGAACAGAAATTCCCCATAAAAATACACTATACAGTACGCCGGGAATTAAAAAGCCAATTTGGGATAAAAAAGAAAAGAAGTCTTTGTGAATCCGGACACTGATTTATTACTTCACCAACGCATTCAGACAACGTCAAGTCGCATTTGAATGTCATTAGAGAAACATCAATTCTTGCGCACCACTAAGTCAAATTATTCTCTTGGGACAGAAGGGAAAGAAGGGACGGAAGGAAAGGAAGGAAGGAAGGGAAGGGAAGGGAAGGAAGGAAGGAAGGAAGGAAGGAAGGAAGGAAGGAAGGAACGAAAGGAACGGAAGGAACGAAAGGAAAGGAAGGAACGAAAGGAAAGGAAGGAACGGAAGGAACGAAAGGAACGGAAGGAACGAAAGGAAAGGAAGGGACGGAAGGAAAGGAAGGGACGGAAGGAAAGGGACGGAAGGAAAGGGACGGAAGGAAAGGAAGGGGAAAATTCTCTTGCAGTTTTACTTACAATTTGGTCCTCGTCTTCTCAGCGTAGGTAAGTGACACACACACACACACACACACACACACACAGATCAGTATTTGCCGATCATTACCGTGACTGAGGTGTTGAGGCTGATCGTTACTACACTTCCTCATCTAATTGTTACCTGACACCTGGAGAGTCTTGCTGATGGTGACGAAAGAGATGGAGTGGGGTGGGGGGTAAAGGTGAGGAAAGGTGAGAGGGGGATGGAGAGGAAGGGTGAGAGGGATGGATGTGGGGGAGGAATGGGGAGAGAAAGGAGGGAGGGATAGTGGGAGGAAGGAGAGATATTGATGTGAGAGGGAGGGATGGTGAGAGGAAGAGGGACCTGGAGAGGATGGGTAAGAAGAGGAGGAGGAGAGAGGGAGGGGAGGAGGGAGGGAGGAGGGAGGGAGGGAGGCAGGGAGGAGGAGGCAGGGAGGAGGGGAGGAGGGAGGGAGAGATGTTAATGTACTTGTGTTTTGATGAGAATTGTGGGTGATAGAGGCTGTGACATGTGATTTGGTGATGGTGTTAAGATGGTGTTTGGTGTGATGGTGTTATGGTGATGGTGTTACGGTGTTATAATGATGGTGTGTATGTTGTTAAAGAGGTGGTGTTGTGTTAAGATGATGTTATGGTGATATTGACAGTGTGAAAGGGAAGGGTGGAAGGGAAGGGGGGAGGAAGAGGGGGAGAAAGGGGGAGGAAGGGAGAGGGAGGGGGAAAGGGGAGAGGGGGAAGGAAAGGGGGAAGAAGGGAAGGGGGAGGAGGGGGGAGGGAAAGGGGGAGGGGGAGAGGAAGGGAAAGAAAGGGGAAGAAGGAAAGGGGGGAAGGAAGGGGGAAGAAGGGAAGGGGGGAAGGGAAGGGAAAGGAAGGAAGGAAAGGGGAAGGGGGAAAGGGGAGGGAAGGGGAAGGGGAAGGGAAGGGGGAGGAAGGGGAGGGAGTGGAGGGAAGGGAGGGAATGGGAGAGAGGGGGAGAGGTGGGAGGGAAAGGGGAGGGAGAGGAAGGGGAGGGAATGGGAAGGGAGAGGGATGGGAGGGAAAGAGGGGAGAATGGGAGGGAAAGGGGGAGAATGGGGAGGAAAGGGGGTAAGGGGAATGAACGGGAATGGAGAATTTCAACAATTATGACAGAAACCTCTCGCGTTACACACAGTCGTTAGGGCCGTCCACTGCTAATGAAGGAGGGCGTAAAGTGAGGGCTGGAGGCCATTGTGGTGTGATAGACAGTAGTTGGTTGAAATGGGTGTTGTTAGCGGCGGAGATAGTGGCGAATAATGGTCGTGTGCAAGTGTGCGACAGTCGATACAGGCCAGTCCTGTGTAGTGGGTGGAGGGAGGGGGTGTAGTGGGTGGGGAGGGGGTGGGTGGGGGAGGGGGTGTGGGTGGGGGAGGGGGTGTGGGTGGGGAGGGTGTAGGGGTGGGGGAGGGGGTGTAGTGGGTGGGGGGGAGGGGGTGAGTGGTGGGGAGGGGTGGGGGGTGGGTGGGGGAGGGGGTGTAGTGGGTGGGGGGGGGTGTAGTGGGTGGGGGGGGTGAGTGGGTGGGGGAGTGTGGGTGGGGGGAGGGGTGTAGTGGTGGGGAGGGGGTGTGGTGGGTGGGGAGGGGGTGTGGTGGGTGGGGAGGGGTGTGGTGGTTGGGGGAGGGGGGTGTGAGTGGGGGGTGTGGTGGGTGGGGAGGGGTGTGGTGGGTGGGGGGGGGGGGTGTGGTGGGTGGGGAGGGTGTGGTGGGTGGAGGGGGTGTAGTGGGTGGAGGGAGGGGGTGTAGTGGGTGGGAGGGGGGGTGTGGTGGGTGGGGGGTGTAGTGGGTGGGAAGGTGTAGTGGGTGGGGGAAGTGTAGTGGGTGGGGAAGGGGTGTAGTGTGTGGGGAAGGTGTAGTGTGTTGGGGAATGGGGTGTGGTGTGTTTGGGGAATGGGGTGTAGTGTGTGGGGGAAGGGGGTGTAGTGTGTGGGGGAAGGGGTGTGGTGTGTGGGGGAAGGGGTGTAGTGTGTGGGGGAAGGGGTGTAGTGTGTTGGGAAGGGGGTGTGTTGGGGAGGGGTGTAAGGTTATGGGGGTGAGGAGTGCAAGGCTGAGGGTGTGAGGGTAGGGGAGAGATATTTAGTAGTTAACACCTAAATTACTATGGGAAATCGGCTTTAATAGTGTAATTCATCGTGTAAATACAACTATGACCTTAATTGCCGTCAGATATGAGCTGTTATGGGGGATATTAATAAAATGGAGGGTAAAAAATCGCCAAAAAACTAATAAAACCTAACCTAACCAAACCAGAAATACCTGAACTAACTTCCAAGCGCCCATGGACCCCCTCCCCCCCGCCGGTGTATAATAAACTTATCTTAATTAGGAGATATAGGTGAAAATCCACACTGGCCAGGACCCTTCCTCTTCGTCAGCGTCCGTCTCTTACCACAGTATGACGATCTACACGGCACTGACACTCGGAATCACATCTCGGACACTTTACTGACGAAACGAGAACACCGTAATCCTTAAAGATGTCAACGGCTGAGGTGTAGTTGTCCAAAACGCGCTAAATAACGCGCCGGTCAGCCAAAGTACACCTTTCACACACACAGACGCCATCTTCCAACTACCTGCTCTGCCTGCTCATCAAGGCTAGCGCTGATTGGCCAATGAAAAATCAAGCGCATGCGCACAACTATCACGTCACATCGACACTCACGCAAGAGACCATATACGAAAGATAGGAAAACTGGAGCTTTTGGGTGTGCGTGTAGTAAGGGCCTCTGAGGCAGAAGGCGTTAGTATCGGTGAGAACATCGTCTGTTGACCGAATACGTCGATTCCCTCGACAACAGGAACAGTTGAGTGTATATATGCATAATTACAGTTGAGATTCACTTAAAGAAATTATTTCCTCCGCGTCATACGAGTTGTTTACGTTCGGCGCCACGACCCTGGCCGGCATGCAGCCGATGCGACGCCAGTTGCTAAGTATTTCGAGTTCGACCAAGGAAAGAGCTCGCTCCAAAGACTATGACTATATACGATTTACAGTACATGTCGAGAAAACAATAACTTAATGGTTAATAAACTCAGAGAACGTACAAAAATATAATAAAAATTATAGTGAATAATAACTCGAGACGCAGAGGTGGAGTTTGAGATTACCCCCCCCCCCCTTTTCGGAGCTGGATTTTATTTTGGGCCTTGCCGATAGATGGAGCTGATTCCGGCTTTGCGGCACACGGTTAATTCAATAGCTTTCGGACGAGCTTTTCTTTCATTCGTATAATTATAGACTTTGACTCACGCTGACTGGCCGAGTAATTCAAATATAAATTTAAAAATAACTCAAAAACTAAAAATTGGCGAAGGAAACGTTATAGAATAAGTTATTTTAGTTTTTCCTCTATCTGCCCATACAAAAGTCAATATACAAATAGGTGTTAATAACTACTAAATATTAACCGGGTAGGGGTGAGTGGTGTAGTGGGTCGGGGGTGAGGTGGTGGGATAAGGTGGTGTAAGTGTGTGGGGTGTGAGGAAAATACTAGGTAGGAGATTCATATTCGCTAAAACCATTACTTCAAAGACAGTGTTTGGCGGTGACTGATGACTCGAGATACTGACAAGTCCCAAGTCTAGATGTTGTGGTGAATGATTTCGTGGTAGTTCAGTAATTCCAAGGCGGAGGAAGGAAGACATGATTGGTTCTTCTTGTTTAATTCTCTCTGTTAAAATGAGTTGTATTAATTGTTGATGGACTAGTTTAATTACCGACCTATTGTAGTTACGTAGTTAAAGGCCTTAGTTATTGAAGAGCGCAGGAGTAGTATCTATTATAATTAATGATGGATTGATTTTAATTATCGCCTGGTGTTTATATTCATCTCTCTCTCTCTCTCTCTCTCTCTCTCTCTCAATTTTATACATGGCTTTCGACTAACCTAACCTAACCCAACCCAATCTGACCCAAGCCGAGCCAAGCCAACCTAACCCAGCTATTCACGAATAAAAAAACCCAACTTTGATCGATCTTTTGATTACTGTGTAGTGGAAAGTGAGCTATTAATTTATTTAGACACTATGCTATAAGTTAAATACGAATAATAACATTAATAGGAGCTATTTACTCACTCATAATTAACGATATTCATATTTTTTAAACATCTTGTGAGTTATAATGAGCTTGGAGTTATTCATTACTTCACTGGTGGGGTTCACACGAGGTATATATTTATCGTCTCTTGGTGTTCGAGGTTAACACGTGGAGTCATTTAATAGCTCATAGGTATTGTGAATAAGTTAAATATATATCTTTTTATTCATTCTACCTGAACTCTTTTGACTCGAATATTCAATCATTCACCGGCAATATATCCAGGTTATATATTGTTCATATATATAGTTTTAACCTCACCACACATTATATATTTTCCTGTTTTTTGATCATGAAAGAGCGATGAAAGTGTCCATGATGTGGTATTATATATATTATAAATTTATTAACGATTCAATAGAGTAATTTGATGGCACTTGGGTTTACTGTATGTTCCCCCCCCCCCCACACCCCCTCCCCCTCGGCAGGTGATTCAATACAGGTAAATAATGAGTGTTAATGATCGACCCGACATTTGTGTGGTGACAGGTGACGAGGTTGTGGTCGTTAGCGTCAACCATAATCGTAAATAACCTAATCTAACCAAACCTAACCTAACCTAACCTAACCTAACCTAACCTAACCTAACCAAACCTAATCTAGCCGAAATGAAAAGTGAGAACGACAGTCGACACAGTGTTCCTGGCCTTCAACCTATCCCTCCACCTCCCTCTATCTATCCCTCCACTCCTTCTAGTTATCTTCCACTCATCATCCTACCTTATACCCCCTCTAGCTCCTCCCTCTGTGTCCCCCCTCCATCCACACACACCCCTCCCCTCCACCCACCCCCCCTTGCCTTTTACTGCTTTCCTATACTCTCTCTCTCTCTCTCTCTCCATTTGCCTCCTCAACTCTCTTCTCTCCGTCTATCTCTACACCTCTTCTTCTACCCTTCTACTTGGGGGATAAGAGGATGAGGGAGAATAGAGGAGGAGGAGGAAAAGGAGAGGGAGGAGGAGGTGGGGAGAGAGGGGGGGGGGAAGTAGGGGGTAATTAAAGGGTCATCAGACCATCTGGCAGAACGGGTCAGTGGGAGGCCCTGGAGAAGCTGCGTCTCCTTGTTGTTCTCGTTAACTTTCCCCCTCCCTCTCTCTCTCTCACTTTCTCTCTCTCTCTCTCACTCTCTCCCCTACTGGTGCCTCTACATGGTGGTAGTGGTGGTGGTGGTGGTTACTTGCAGCATCGTACCCCAGCTGGTAATATCTGGGTGGGTGGAGCAACAAACACGAAAATTAATCCAGTTTACCAAAATTAACCGCCCGATATACATGAAAACACAAAGGTAAATCCAATCCATTATCGGATATATTAAATCCTATTGTTTATTTACACGCGTAACATATCACTTATTTACCAACACACAGCATCGATTACTAGGGATGAGTACAAGTGTGGCGGCGTGTCACCCTTACTAGTGCCGCCGCTTACTGTGCCTCCTGCCAAACAAACACTCAAATATATGCAAACACGCATATGGCACAACACATAAATACACAGGAATACATGCACATGCGTTTAAAAGCACACACACACACACACACACACACACACACACACACACACACACACACACACTTTAACCTAACCTAGCCATGACGTCAGGTGGTGTACATATCTTCGGCAGATAACTTAAGATACTGAGATATTTTTCCTTCCATCTTTTGCCTTTCTACACGTTTTTGGGGTATGGAATATCTGCTAATTGTTTCCTCGATAAGGATCAACCTGTGAGGCGGCTCAATTCATTATGAAAACCACGACACAAAAACCTGAAGAGAGAACTGACGAAGAAGTCTAATTAAAATGTCATCAGAGTCTGTGACGCGCCACCACACGACGGAGGCTGGGGGACGTAAGGTGATAGGGAGGGCAAGGGGCTTGAGGGGAGGCAGGGGTTTAGGGGGGGAGAGTAGGTTAGCTAGATGTGGCAAGAGATCTGGGTGAGCCAGAGGGAGACATGGGGTCGGGGAAGGGAGTGTGTGCTAGGAGAGGCAGTGGGGTGAGTTAGGTTACCGTGAGTAGTGGTGGTAGCCGCTCCTACTGTCCAGGCAGTTAATAAGTACTACCCCAAGTGTTATGACACAGGTTAGTGAGTTATCATAACTCACTTCTGGTGTTACTTTCACCACAAACAACAGCTGGACTCTGGGCTCATCACGGTTGTAAAAGAGATATTAAACTTCAGTGATCTTTGTCGTAAGGGGATTCGAAGACAATTTATCAGACCTTCATTAGCATCCAAATTAAGCAGTGAGAGATTACGTTTTTGTCTCACACGTGACGAGTCTAACAAGGTGGAGGACTTACCTTCTTGATGGTGCCGGTGCTGGTGCCCAGGAAGGCGACGGTGTGGGCGGCGGCAGCTGTGGCTTGCAACCCCGTCACCAAGGTCCTGGGCAGCCGCAGTGCCGCCCTGCCCACCACAGGCGCCGGGCCGGAGATCTTGAGACCCACTTCACAGAAGGAGAGGATGTTGCCCATGGTGCCCTGCTGGGGACACTTGCCGTTGAGGATGGGGCCAGAGATGTACTCCATACTGCGGTACAACATGGACCCGTTGAAGCACATGTGGATGTTTTCGTTAAACTTGGCTTCAATATCATGCACAGAGTACACACACACGGCAGAGGCGGTCTCAGGCCTCGCTGTGTGTCCTTGTGAGGGCGCGAACACGCCCACCAGGAGCGGGTCACCTTTGGCCATGCCCATGCTGGCGGCCAGGTCACTGCCTGCACGGATCAGCTTGGCGTCCTGCACCAGATTGTAGTTGGCGCTGTCACCTCCCTGACACTCGAGTGTGATCTCCGTGTAAGAGTCATAGTTGGGGTCCGAGATACAAGACCTAGAGATGCGACTCACGTAGCCAGATTCTTCTTGTCCTGGGAGGTGCGACTTCTTCTGCACCGTCAGGAAATACACGTAGTTGGTAGCATTAAAACCATAGACATACTGAACGAGGAAGTGGTCCCGTAGCTTAACATCTATACGAAGTAGTGACTGTTTAGAGTAGGAAAACTCTGCGTAATCTAGATCATAGAGATTTCTGGTAGAGATGGCGGGAACATCGTGACGGTAATCCCCGACGGTGGTGAAGGTGGTGCCAACGTAAAGTGCCTCTGAGCCACCCCATGGGTGGTACCGTTCTGGTCCCACGAATGCAAACGTAGAGGCATTGGGGTGGTTGGCTGCTACGGACTTAGGAATGTAATTCCGATGCACCGAGATGTTCCCTAGGTGATAAGTGTCACATGCGCCCTGTGACACAGACCCACACGCTATCACTCGACCAACAGACTGTGCTACTACGAGCAGCTTATTGTAGTTATCAGTGGGCACTTTCTGAACGTGGGGTTCGCACCCACTAGCGTGGCAAGACGGGGAGTCTTGTCGAGGTCCCGTTACCACCTGGTGCAGCGGGTAGAAGGTGTCACCATCTAACTGATAGAGGCGGTTCACAGCACCAAGGTAGACATCATCAGTGTTGGAGTCGAGCGACAGGTGAGTGAGTCTGTGGGTGCCATTGGCTGGTGTGAACTGTGCCACCACAGCACGCGTCACGTTGAATGCTACTGTGCCAGCATTCTGTTCCCACTGCACCGCCTCCGAGTCTTCTTTAGGAGGGCTCAACCCCCCGCCCGCCTCCGGTAGCAGGGAACCGCCCAGGACGAGATGGAGTCCGCTGAGTAGCAGGTAGATGCGAACGGCCCGGACAGCTAGAGGGTGCGCCGCTGGCGCCGCCGCTGCTGCTGCTGCTGCTACTACTGCCATGGCGGCCCCGGGCGTCACTCACCGCGAGGATACCCACGCCTCGCCTCGCCGGCCCATCCTGCAAGAAATAATCTCAGATTAATACACGCACAAGGACGACACAACACACAATGATTGACTAAATAATAACACAAAAAAAGAGAGAGAAAGATTTTTATGATAACCCATTTACTGACTCTAATATTAATGCAGCTGTCATACGAGAAATTGAATTTTATGTGTATGTTATTGCCATCCAGTGACCCCACATTATACCGTGAAACTACGTCCTCCCGTATTACAGATTACCAGGCTCCTCTACACGCCCCCCCTCTCTCCCGTGTCTAAAGTGGATTATAGAGGAGCAAGACACACCTTATTATATGGCTGGTGTTGGAGGCTGCCAGGCAACAAGATCTGGCTATCACTGTTGGCGGCGTACATGACACTGCACTTGTGTATCACCATAATATTGATAATAACCAGAACCACCAATAACACGGCTCACCATCTACACCAAGACCAAAATTTTCAACTTACAGTATTATTAGTTTGGCTCATCCTTCCTCTTCATAGTGTTTATAAGATACAACAAGAGGGATATTTACTGGTATTAGTCAGCAGCATGAACACTTTTACTGACACACACACACACACACACACACACACACACACACACACAACAACAACAAACTCAGCTGAGGCAATGAACGGTTCAACACATACACCAGAGAAGGTTACACCATCCACCCACCCACACAACCCACCCACCCACCCGCCCACCCACCCACCCAGACAGCACAGCTTCAGTAACAATGTTAACATACCAACAAGGACGCCGCTTGTTCACAGGTGTCTGACGGCTGAATAAACGTCACTGTGGTTGCCGGCAGTGACCACAGTGTCCGGGAGTGTAAATGGGGTCAGGGTAGGTTAGGTTAGGTAACACCAACAAGAGGAACTACACCACTTAAGTCCCCCCTCTCTCTCTCTCTCTCTCTCTCTCTCTCTCTCAAAACAACAATGACATCATAATCAACCCCACCAAAATAACTATGACGTCACGTTTGTAAGCAATGAGTGCTAAAGGGACTCAGTACAGCGTAAGAGTCCAACCTCGCGTGAGTTAACGAGTACATAGCTAATTTGCCTCGACTGTGATGTAAATTAAGAGGATTTATTTTTATTTTTTGGTTCAATTAATAGTTTATATAAAGTAGTGTGAAATATATTAATACTGTGGTGGTGATTGTGTATGTATTCCTAGCCTCTATGTATACTGTATAGTGTATGCCTATGTATTAAGTCCCTCTCCCACTCCCCCTCTCCTCCACCTTCTCCTCCCCTCTCTCTCCCTCCTGCCTCTCCTCCCCTCTCTCTCCCTCCTGCCTCTCCTCCTCCTCCTCCTCCCTCTCTCTGGATATGGTGACCTCCTCCTTCAAATAACTGGAGTGGATAAGTAAGAGTTAAATGTTGTGATGTAAATGAGAGAGTTGTAGAAAAAATAAATTTAAAACGAAAAGGTACTTGTCACACACACACACACACACACACACACACACTCTCTCCAGTTGCTATAAGACTTCTCCTCCTCCTCACACAACAAAACCAAAAGCCAATATGTAAAAATGGAATAAATTTAAAAAAAAAAAAATGATTGAATAGTAAAAAAAAAATAACAGAACAGAACGAAGACTGAAAAGATAAACTAGACAAAAAAATGTGAAGCCCCCCCTCCACAGCCCTTACCCCAAAAGGAGACATGCAAAAACGTGATAAAAACAGTCATAAAACAAAAAATTGAATTGGATATTTACCCCCAAAAAAATGAAAACGAGAGAAGGACGAAAGGGAGGCATAGAAAAAATTGTAGATAAACAAGAGAAAAGGAAAAAAAACAAAAGGGGATAAAAACAAAACACAAAAACAGGATTACTTTTTTGTGTTTTATTTATGGTAACAAAAGTGAAGAGAAGAAACAAAATATAATAATAATAATAATAATACAGTGGATGAATAAGATGAATAAAGGAATGTAAGTGAATATAAATAAATGGTGTCATGGCATCAGAAAAGAAATATATATGACGACGGAATTTTCTGAGCACTAAAGAAAGAAAGAAAGAAAGGATGGAAGAAAGGAAGAAAGAAAGAAAGAAAGAAAGAATAAGGCTGGCAATTTAGGCAGAGAGAGAAAGAAAGAAAGAAAGAAAGAAAGAGAGAGAGAGAGAGAGAGAGAGAGAGAGAGAGAGTAACAGAGTGACAGACGGTGAAGTGGGGGAGAGGAGGAGGGAGAGAAGGGTTGTGAGAGGCTGGGAGAGGGAGGTGAGAGAGGGAGGGAAGGAGAGTGAATACCTAGGTTCAGGAGTGAGTGGGGGAGAGAGGGGAGAGAGGTTGGATAAAAATGGAAGTTTTGAGTTGATGGAAGGCTGAGGGAGAGAACGTAAAAAGATTTTTAAAAAATGTGTGTGAAATGAGACACAGCAGAGAGAGAGAGAGAGAGAGAGAGAGAGAGAGAGAGAGTTGAAAACACACAATAAACCCAACGTGACTGTTAGAGGAAGGCGGAACCCTCTCGAGTCAGTTTTTGTCTTGCAATCTCGACAGCAAAATATTAATAACTGTGTTGGGTATAACAATCAATATTTGCATACAAGTCCCAACCAGTACTGGGGTGTGCGGTGCGCCTCCTAGCGAGACAGGGGGACCTAACCAGGCCTCAAGAGGACCCTGGAAAGGCTTACAAATTCCACCTAATCCGACAGAAATATGCTTAAAAAATTCCTTAAACCAGTGTCACATTTCATTAGAGTTTTGACAGAGCAGATTAAGCATGACAGGCCCGACAGGCTCTAGCCGACGGGGATGGGGGGGAGGAAAACCAAGGACAGTTGCCACTTTGCTGAATTCACTTGGTGTTTACTGTCATACCGACACTTTTTTGATGAGATACTAATTGTCATTAATGAATAAATCCTCGAGACTCAATCATCGCAATGCAATTTCGCGAATAAAAAGGGAGGGAGAGCCAGAAAAGAGGAGAGGGAGGAAGAGGGAGGGATTACATGGCCTCAGAAGAAGACTGGGGAAGAAAGGGGGAGAGATATATAGAGAAAGAGTGGTATTTTCGGAGGAGATATGCAGCAACCCAGAGATAGGAGAGGAGGAAGGAGAGGGAGGAGGGGGAAGAGGGAGGAGGGAGGGAGGGAGGGAGGGTAAGGAACGTATCCCATACTTAAAACTTTTTAATCGTTGGTTTGTTTACTTAATAATAATAATAATAATAATAATCTGAATAATATCAATATAAAAAATCTGAATGACCAAGGAAGAGAAAAAAAATAATGATACGATAATAAACACAATAATACAGAGAACGATTATATATATATATAGACTTAGAACGTAGTGATGAAAATTGGCTTACCTGAATATAACATGGAAGAGGAACAAACACACGCATCTTTCTTTCGGTCTCTGCCACACACACACACACACACACACACACACACACACACACACACACACACACACACACACACACACACACACACACACACACACACACATACACTAGCCACGAAGAATCAGTCTCATCCCTGTTACTATTCTTTTATACCAACTCAGGAGTGGAAGGCAGCAAGAATAATGCATGAATCAATCTCAATGGCCTGTCAAATCACTTCAGCAGAGCAATGCACCAGGAACCGACAGGGTGTGAACAGATATGCCAGGGAGCGTTGGCTGACGAGAGGGCTTGAACGAACGAGTGAATTAGCCTATATACTCTTAACACGGAAGAATTCGGGATGATCACTACACAACTGGAATCAAATTACTACGTGTATATATATATGACTGTGTCTAGGCTTTAGGTATATATTTCTCACATAATTAACCAGAAGACAACACCTGTATAACAATAAACATCTATGGAATAACATTGTACCTGTACTAATTACCCACACCTGTACAAACTCTGCATCTGTAATCACACACACACACACACACACACACACAATAACAACACACACACAAGGATCAATAAAAAATATCTTTCCCACCTCAACCTTTTCTCCTCCTACCCCCCACACACACACACAATAATAACAACAAAAAATCACACACCCATTAACACCAACACCATCAATGCCATCAATTAAGGAGCTAAAATCCCATTTCGCTTCCTGCCCTACAAAAATGGTCGGCGCCGCACCATCGACAAAAGGCCAGCCCGGTAACACGGCACACGCCCTACGGTTTTGATTTTCAGTCCTGGGAAAAAAAAAGAAGAAAAAAGAGAGAGAGAGAGAGAGAGAGAGGAGAGAGGTAGGTGGTGGCGGCACAGACGCCCCTTAGATCTTCTCCTCCTCCATCATCCCTCTCTCCCCCCTCCTCGCCCCCCCTGTTTCTTTTTAACCTGAATTAAAAGAAATAAGCAAAAAAAGGTGGTAATTAATTAAGGACACGAACCAATAGGACTTAGTTTTACCGGACTAGGCAAAACAACAGTAAAAAAAAAAAAGAATAAAAAAACATGATTAAAAAACGGGAATCAAACCAAAAGGAATTAAACCAACACAGGAACCAATGCAAGGGAAATAAACCAACAGGGGGAAAAAAAGGAAATCAATTGTGACATCTTAAAAAAAAAATAAAATAAAAATAAACAAATAAAAATAAAAATTAAAAAAAGTGGAAAAGTCGACCAAAATAAAGTTACCGCATCAGTCAACACTATGATCAGCTGTGACACAAGAGACTCAGGGTGAAAGAACAAATGAAAGAAGAATGAAGAAAAATGAAAGAAAAATAAAAAAGAAAGACATATCATTGCCTTAGACACAAATAGCATAAACAATAGGAAATTCCGATTACCTGTGAGTTTTAAAATAAAGGTTAAAAAAAATATGAATAAAGTTGAAAGAATGAAAGAAAGAAAAAAAAAATCAATGAACAGAAACTTACATCAAAAACAAACAAGTAATCAACCATGACACATAGAATTAGACAACCCTTAACAACCCTCACGTCAAATCAAGTGTGACCGAGGGGTGATGAGTGTGAGGGGCAGGGGGGGTGTGTGCTCATGGGTTCTCGGAGGAAGGGAATGAGGTCGGTAGGTCGGTTCGGTGGGTCGGTTGGTCGGTCTAACGTCGGGAAAAAAGCGCCCAAATGCCATATCAAGGGGAAGGGGGACGCCCACCAATCAAAACTGCGAAAACAAAGCGTGAGAAACGGTAGGGTGTCTTTGCTGGCTCCATTTCGTCGAACAAGCCATGTATAAAACCTTCTGTGTTTGTTTTCAGCAGTGCAGCAACGGAGGGAGGGGGGGTGAGGGAAGGAGGGAGGGGGGAAGAGGAAGGAGGGGAGGGGGGAGGTCAGGTGAATAGATAGGGAAGATAGAAGGGTAGAGAGGAGAGAAGGTGGAGGAGAAGAAGAAGGAGAAGAAGGAAGGTGGTAGGAATCAGTGCATGGTTAAGCGGGAACAGGGACAAGATGGTGGAGGTGGTGCCAGGCATACCAATGAGAGTGGTAAAATCTGTGTTCATTGATATGGTATGTAATATAGTCTTTGGAGGTGTGTGTGTGTGTGTGTGTGTGTGTGTGTGTGTGTGTGTGTGTGTGTGTGTGTGTGTGTGTGTGTCCCAGAGTTCAATTTATGAACTCTGGGTAAAAATGGTAGGGGGGGGGAAAGCTGTAAATAGGGAAGAGCGTAATGGAAAATATGGAAAATGAGCTTGTGACTATTTAACTATGTTGTGTTGACAGCGCAGGCAGGCGGGGTGCACCGAGCTACACAGGGCAGAGAGGAGTGTATAGTGTAGTGTAGTGTAGTGTAGTGTATTTGTTTACTTCTGTACAGCAACATGTTACTTTAAACACCTATATTGAAGTGAGAGTCAAGGTGAGGGAGATACAGTGTTCTAGCTTAGTCACCAAGGAGTTACAATCACCACCATCACCACCAAAAGTCACCACCACCATTACCACCACAGTCACCACAGTTACCACCACAGTCACCACCATCACCATCAATGTACAGACTGTGAAATAAATAAATTAAATAAATCAGTGACTAGACTAATACCACACACATACATATGTCACGTTCCATGTAGACATATATATATAAGCTACCCACCTCTCTCTCAGGACAATATCTTCACCAAAACATGCACAGCGCCAGACATCCGTGCCATGGAACCAGGATCATCACTCATAGCCTCTGGTCATAATTTTCGAGGCACCTAACTTGAAAATTATGGCATTACCGAGATAACGCTGAGATGTATTAAACAAAGAACACTATACGTTATATTTTCTAAACCATTTACATAAGTTATTCTTCAAAGACAACAAAAACACTTGGTTATTATCTTTACAAAAAAAATAACACTTACGGGAAAACTGAAGAAAAAATAAAAGCGCTGAGGTAGGTATTCACAGATAACAAAAAAAACAAAAGATTTCTTGTGTCAGGGAGGAACAGTTCTTTACACGATCCCCCCGGCGTGTTAAAAAAAAAATGGTGTTCTATCTCCAGGCAGACAGATTCCACCTCCATTCGCTTTAAAATACACAAACTCGCAGAGGAATTTATCTTAGGGGTAAAAGGCCGATGTAATGTGAATCTCACCCATTCTTTTCCATCCGTTGGCAGCTAAGATGGAATCCCCCCTACCTCTTCCCCTTCCCTTACTCCCATTACCCCATTCCCTCTATAGCCCCTATCCCATTCCCCGCCTCCTCCTCCTCCTCCTCCTACTTCCCCATTATCCCCTCTTCCTCTAACCTCCCATCTAACTCCCTCCTCCCCCAGGCACTTGTATATTCGCTTCAGTTTTCCCCTAAGAAAGGAGAAATGGGATGTAATTTTCAGGGGAGAACGCTGCCAATATCCCCTAGTGAGCATCATTTATCCCCGGTCACGATTGAGATGAACTTGATCTCACTATCCCCACAAGTAAACACAAGATACGAAAAATAAAATCCATCACGTTTATGTAGATGTATTACGTAACTTTATGTAATTAAGATACGGTACAGTTACAGAATAGCTACAAATTAAAATATTCCACAATGATCACTACAAAAATATTACTGTATTCAGAGGCAAAGTACATAAAAAGGTCTTAATAACTTGTACACATTAACCCTCCCCCCTTAGACCTCACATGTACTTAATACACATCAAAATGACACAGAGTTGACCTTAAACAACTTAACAGACGACAACGTAACAATAGTCTGAAAATAAATCCGGATAACAAAGCCCCATTCCTATACAATACACATTCCAAAAGAAATTGATCGGAAAATGTTGTCTACAGAATTTCCACATAAAATCGTCCGGTCCTCTGTGTGTGTGTGTGTGTGTGTGTGTGTGTGTGTGTGTGTGTGTGTGTGTGTGTGTGTGTGTGTGAGGCCACGAACACTACACGGGATCCTGAAATCTGAGGCGTCCGCGGCCCTCGTTCCTACCTACCTACGAACATACTTTCTCTCCTACCTGCCCACCAACCTACATACATCCCTACCTATTGTTTTTACCTATTTACCCACCAATCTACCTATCTACATCATTGCTTACCTACAACCTACTTCATGATCTCCCTACCTACCTACCTGAGTCCATCCCTCCCTCTTTCTCTCCACCTTTTACTCTCCCTTTCCTCCCCCTCTCCCTCCCTTTCTACCTACCTATACCTCCTCCCTCTCCCTATTCCCCCTTTCCATCCATTCACTGAGAGACAGACATTTTATATCATCTTCCCCTTCAGGGTTTTATTGTTCCTTATCTTACCTCCCCCTTTTCTATTCTCCTCTGTTCCACCCTCTCACTGTCCTTCTCTGGGGTTCTATTGGTCTCTTTCAGTCCCCTTTCCATTACCCTCTCAGGTCCTCCCCATCCTTCCTAACCCCCCAAATTTCCGTCCCTTTTTATTTCCCCTCGTCCTTCCCTTTTCATTTTTTACCTTTACCCTGTTTCCCTTCCATCTTTTTTACCTTCTCCCATGCCTTATTTGCCCTTTCTTTTCACACCATTCTTTCTTATTTCCTTTGATCACTCCCTTACTTCCTATTCCTTTTCTTTCATTCCTTTTTTATAATCTTCTCTATCCCTTCATTCCTTCCTCCTTCATTCTTTTTCCTTATCATTCATCCCTTACTCTATCCTTCCCTTCCTTCCTTCCTTCCCTTCTATCCACGAGCTATGATAAACCTTTCCATGACCATTAACCTGAGGGTGAAGAGAGAGACAGCCATCCAGCCAGCAGCTTCGGGTGTAACCAGATCGCTTCAGGAGATGTCCCCGTTATAACGTAGACCATGATTCACGGTGTAAACAAACGTAGGTTAAGAAAAATAACTAAATGGGACGAGGTCGTAGAACCCCGTCATGAAAGTCAGGGGCGGTAGTCATAATTTCGTACTACCAACAACCATTATGCCGGGGTGTTTGTAAACAACCTGACGTCACGAGTTACCCAAGGGAAAGATGGATACAGCCGTCTTTCCTCCATCTCCTTTCCCCTTCCTCTCACTCTCTCCTCCTAATCCGTTCCTCCTCCTACACCTGTCTTCCTCCTCCTCCTCCTCCAGCAACCTCTCTGATATATATACCTCCTCCTCTTCCTCTTCCTCCTCTCCCTGCCACTCTTTCCTCCCTCTTCTTTTAATCTCTTTCCAATCACTCTTCTCTCCCTAACACTTTTCCATCTATCCCCCCTCCCCCTCTCTCCCTTCCTTTGTAAACCACCCTTCCTCCTTCCCTCACACGACAACACACAGAGGCTACACTTGAGGAGCTGAAACATTTAGTCGTCCCTTCAGAAGACTTCCAATCGCATTACCAAAGTTTAAATCTCCCCACAGCTCGATCCCTCCTCCCTCCCCTCCCTCCCTCCCTCTCCCTCCCTCCTCCTCCTCCTCTTCCTCCTCCTCACTCTTCATCTCCCTATCTCCTCACCCCTAGCTACACTCGGAGGCCTGGGAAGGGGTGGAAAGGGGAAGACGATAGGTTGATGGGGAGGAGGAGGAAGAGAGAAGAGGAGGAGGAAGATGAGGAGGAAGAGGAAGGAGGAGGATGGAAAGGATGGGAGAAAGAAGGAGGATGAAGGGAAGGGATCAAGAGAAGATGGAAATGAGGGGTGGGGAATGGAGAGGAGGTGGAATAGGAAAGAGGAGGAGGAAGGGAAGGATTTGGGAGAGCTACGAGGGAAAGGGTGTGACAGGTGTGATGGTAAGACTCTGAGGGGCGAGGTAGCTGAAGGAGGAGGAAGGAGAGGAGGAGGAGGAGGAGGAGGAGGAGGAGGAGGAGGAGGAAGATCGGGAGGGAGGCTAGGAGGATATTATACTCCTCCATCCAAAAGTTTTACCTCCTCCCCTCAACCACATTACTTTACCATCTCTCTCTCTCTCCTCAGGTACCGACTAATGCTGTCCATCCTTCACTGTTTACCTGTACTGAGAGAGAGAGAGATGAAGTGATGGATGGTATAGTGTGAGGGAAGGGATGGAAAGGAGGAGAAGGAGAGAAGAAGTGTGATGAGAAAGAGGAGGAGGAAGGAAATAGAGATGTGTGTGAATGTGTGTGTGTGTGTGTGTGTGTGTGTGTGTGTGTGTGTGTGTAAATATAAACAAATGAAGAGTCATCAGTATACGTTTGTTTACATCTGAGAACCATAACAATCACATGATGACACAAGACTCTATACGATACAAACACAGGTGAAGGTACTGGATTCAAGGATATCTACTCGTATATAATCTACTCGTACATAATCTACTGTATATACCTACTGTATATATATATCTACTCGTATATACCTACTGTATATAATCTACTGTATATACCTACTGTATATAATCTACTCGTACATAATCTATCAGATATAATCTACTGTACATAATCTACTCGTATATAATCTACTGTATATAATCTACTGTATATATAATCTACTGTACATAATCTACTGTATATACCTACTGTATATAATCTACTGTACATAATCTACTGTATATAATCTACTGTACATAATCTACTGTACATAATCTACTGTATATAATCTACTCGTACATAATCTACTCGTACATAATCTACTCGTATATAATCTACTCGTATATAATCTACTCGTACATAATCTACTCGTATATAATCTACTCGTATATAATCTACTCGTACATAATCTACTCGTACATAATCTACTCGTACATAATCTACTCGTATATACCTACTGTACAATAATCTACTACATAATCTACTGTATATAATCTACTGTATATACCTACTGTATATAATCTACTGCACATAATTCACTAGATATCCTACTGTACATAATTCATCAGACATAATTCACTGTATATAATCTACTTCATATAATCTACTTGTACATAATCTACTAGAGATACCTACCGTATATAATCTATCGTATATAATCTACTGTACATAATTTACTCACATAATCTACTGCATAATCTACTCGTATATCTATCATAATATAATTCACTGTACATAATCTACTGTACATAATCTACTGTATATAATCTATTCCGTACATAATCTACTGTATATAATTCATCGTACATAATCTACTGTATATAATCTACTTGTACATAATCTACTCTATTCACTCGTACATACCTACTCGTATAATATAGTGGTTATCACAGGCCGGCGTGTGTATCTGACACTGGTGCCCCACTCTATAACACTGGGTCCAATACTCTATGTTAACTTCTGCACCATCCTGTATAAACTTGTATTGGCTTGTGTATGCGTATTTATAGCTTGGTGTTTACATTTGCGTATTCAAGGCTGCGTCTTAAGATTCCTCAATGAATGACTCAACACACCAAGGACGCAAGAGTGTGTGTGTGTGTGTGTGTGTGTGGTAATTTTACTCAATGGGCTCCACTTATGACTCATCCACTTCATGTAAACATCACACGTGTAAGCTAGATCTTTCCTCATGTGCACACCACCATGTACGTACACAGACTTGACTGCTGTATACACGCCGTGGTGGTAAATTAAGACGGAAGGGGCAATAATAAAGATACTTAAAGAGAGAGAGAGAGAGAGAGAGAGAGAGAGAGAGAGAGAGAGAGAGAGAGAGAAAAAAAAAAAGAGAGAGAAATATTTTTTGCGTTAGTCTAGCTTAGGTTAGGTTAGGTTAGGTTAGGAGAAATACCTCGAGGGAGAAGCAGCTTTAACTGATCTCATTAATCTATTCCTCCTAGTTCTCTTGTCTCTCTTATTTTTTTGAGGATGATGAGAGTTTGTTGTTCTCTCTCTTCCTTTATTTTTATCTACTTTCTTTCTTTTTTTTCTTATTTTATTTAGTTTTCACATATTTATTACATTCTTATTCGTGTTTGGATTTATTCACTTTTTCTTTTGTTTCTTTCTCATTATCTTGTTTTTTCTTTTCATTTATTCACTTACTACTACCTACATTATAACTACCACCACCACCACTACTACCATCACCTATAACTACACTGCCACCACCCCTAACACCACCATACCACCACTAACATCTCAGACCTTGGCACTCTTAGGCACCAGCACCAACACACTGGCACTCTGGTATAAGGAGACACACACACACACACACACACGTTCTAACTATGACCCACGTGACACAAAACAGCCTTTTATTTATCACCAACACCGATCACGTAATACTTTTATTTACTTATATAGTTTTCCAGGTAAATTGTACAGAATAAAAAAAAATTCTGCCTTTAACTAAATGTGAAGGGAAATTATTTTATCACGACACTAACGTTTTATTTTTTCAACCGAACAGGAACAGGTAGTTATTTTTTTTAATAATTATTTATTTAGGAATATAATTTTTACGATAGAAATATTTTTACATCATGGAAAAATTATCTTTATATTCGATAGGAAATTATTTGCCACATTAGCTATTTATTTATACCTAAGTAATTAATTTCCGTAGATAAAGAACAGTGTATAACATATATGAATGAAAAATAACTTCACAGAACAATTATTCACTTCTAGTTGTCCTGAGTAAATTTTTTTTTTCATTCATCATTTTCTTATCCAGGATGAATAAATACAATAACACAATATAAATCTCTTTAAAGCAAATTTACAAACAGGAAAAAAACTCACATCACAACAGCATTTCATTTTACACACAACAGGTAATCTTTTTATTTAAATTTTTTCCCCGTCCAAAACAGTACTGTATAGAAATTGTGTCTTTAACCAAATACGAAAGGTGAAAACTTTTTTTATTTGAACCAAAACAAAAACAGGATTTTTTTCTTCGTGAGAGGAGAAAAAAATATGAGAGTCTGTGTTAAAGCAACGGATTGAAAAGGAATTCTTTACCTGGATGTAAATTTTCACTTTTTCTTATCCACGATCAACTTGTTTACCTGGTGATGAGCGCGATCAGCCACCCATACACCTGTAACCTAACCTAACCTAACCTAACCTAACCTAACCTAACCTAACCTAACCAATTAAAATTACGATCTAAGGTAGATAAGGTTTGGATGTTCGCTTCTACCTGTGTAGTCTTGTAATCAATTAGACTGTTTACCTGTGCCTACCTGGCGTCGATTACAGGGGGTGGGGTGGGAGGGGGAGGGTCTAGTCTCGTGACGTAACGTTGACATAACCAGGATGATTAGAATGATTAGGTAAACATGTTAAATTCCCTCTTGAGAAAATTTAACTCCAAGTTGATGATGAGTTCACAAAATCGCATTCAAAGGGTTCAGACAGTGTACTCAAAGGGATTAAGTTACTGTAGGAACGGGGTTTAATTACCATACTCAAAATACTATATCTTAATGGACTAACTTGCTGTACTTAGGGGGTAATTAGCATCATATTAGCGTGGTTAGGTAAGGTGATTATAATTATTCATATATTTACAGAAAATATTAAAATAATTGGACTTTGAGTAGGAATAAAACTTTCTATCATTCAGAACTACATCCCTAATTATATCTAGACACTCATACAGTCATCGTTCATATTTCAGAGATTGTTTATCTTACTAGTAGAAGTAATTCGAATCGTCAGGTAAAGTCAGGTAAGGTCAGGTAAGGTCAGGTAAGGTCAGGTAAGGTCATGAAAAACACAACCTCACATTAAGGAATAAATCAACTTTTTTTCTTCTTCAAATTAATCTAAAATCAAATCCCCCAGAAATATTGTATTGGTGTGTTGGGTTATAATCCACGTATCAGATCTGGTGAGCAAAGACTTTACACTTTTTTCAGATGCTTCCGGTAGTATAAATGTTTGAGTGAATTAGTGGAAGCAATGTTCGGTGGTGGTTTTCTGCCTCGACTATTTCATTGAACTTGTCGGGGCAGTGTGTTGTACATGACAATACTCTGATCCAGATTGGGGAAGAAAAAAAATATACAGAATACTTTTAGGTGAATCCTCATTGATCTGACGTGGTTTTTTATTCTCATATTCATAAAATTTCATCAAATATTTCGTGACTAAAAATCAAAATAAAACTTAAGAATTTTCGGGTTTTTTGTGGTACACGTCTTAGTCATGCGGTTCACAACACTCGTTCCATAACATTATTATCGAGATGGATAAAAAATAAATAAAAATTATCACAAACTTTTCCTCAATCAAAGTACCAAACCTTTCAAAATACCTATTATAATAACAAGCAAAAACAGTAAAATTATTATTATTTCACACAAAAACAACATTCTCAGCATTTAACAAAACATCCAAACACGAGAAACATCATAAATATTTCTAATTTTAAATATGCATCAGATTCATTCACACACACATATGCCATGGCTGTCCAATATAATAAACTGTACACTAACAACAGTTCTATATTGTGATGGACCCAAACACTCTTGAGAAATTACTTACAATATTTCAGCAGTGACCCCACACACGACAACCCTGGTATATTACTGTTGAGGTTTATAGGATACGTCATAGGTAATACAGGTGTTTGTACTTATAAGGATATTTTTTGTACGTGAACTGACAACTGCAATCTGATGACGCTGATGCTGTTATTATTATTGTTATTATTATTATTATTATTATTATTATTATTATTATTATTATTATTGTTATTATTATTATTATTGTTATTATTATTATTGTTATTATTATCATTATTTTTACATTTTATTATTATTATCGATTTTAGCATTATTACTATTATTTATATTATCATTATTATCCCTATTATTATCACCATCATCATCATTATTATTATTATTATTTCTACGATTACTATTATTATCATTATCAGGGGATGGGGAGGATGGCACATGAAGGGAATCCCTCTCAAACACCAATTAATTAACACGGGGTATTAATACAAAAGCTTCATTATGGAACAGAAGTGAGAGGGGAGAGAGGGAAAGAAGGAAGGGAGGAAGGCTGAACAGGAATGAAGGAGTGGAATGAAGAAGGAAGGTAGGAAAGGAGGAGGAGCAATGGAAGAGAGGAAGACACAGAGACTGAATTATGGAACAGGAGGTAATGATTCGAGAGGGAGGTGGAAGGGATAGGAAGAAAGTGTGGAGGAAGGGATATGATGAAGGAAAAGGGGTGGTGGGAGAGGAACTGACAATAGGATAATGGTGGAAAGGAAAGAGAGCCATGAGTGAAGAAAAGAAGAGACTCATGGATAAAGCAAATAAAAGGATTGGAAAACGGAACAGAGGATAAAAGGACGAAACAAAAGGGAGGAGAAGTGTGAGGGGAGGAAGGTATAGGAATAAGAGGAAGAGGTGAGGGAGGGAGGAATGGAGAATAGGGGGAATGAGGGAGCGAGGAGTACTGACTAGAGGAGAAGAAATGAGGGTGTGTTGAGAGGAAGGGAGGGAGGGGTGAGGGAGGGTATTCAGGTGAGTAGACAAAAGCTTTTTCCTTAATAAGACAGAAAAATCAGGGAGAGAAAAAAATACAGAGAATAAAAAAAAAAGAAATGGAGGGAGGAGGATGAGAAGGAGAAGGGGGGGTAGGGGGAGGAGGAATAGAAAGAGGAAGAACAGCATTTGTTTAGAGTCAAAGGCTTGAAAGAGGGGAAAAATAAAAGAAAATAATTCATAAAAAAAAATCCACCCGTCACTCGCTCGTTTCCCGCGCTTTTTGATGCATTTCCGAAGCCGGTGTTTTAATGGCGTTACTCAGCCCTTTTAATTATTGCCCGCCAGCCCTTTCATCCAATAGGTCGACATTTTCCTCCTATAGAAAGCCATTTTTTTCCTCAAAAGAGTCCTTGAGAAAGAGAGCCCCCTAGGACTGTGTTATATTGACAGTGGGGGCCTATTAGAACTGGAACCTATTAGAACAAAGGCCTATTAGGATTAGATGCTATTAGAACTGGAATCTATTTGGAATGGGGCCTAATAGGACTGGGGCCTGGTTAACCTGAGACCTCCACCTCTTCCTGGCCTCCCACACACACACACCTGTCACCTCTCACTCCTGTTTACCTCCTCAAACTTTTGTCTCAGTATTAAGAGGTGAACCGTTTTACCTGCGTGGGGAGGAGGGGGGGGGTCCTGCTGATGCTACTGAGTCTCTCTCTCTCTCTCTCCCTCTCTCTCAGTTCCTATTCTTATTCTCTTCATTGTGTTTTATCTGTAATTCCCTTCACGTCTGTGTCTATCAATCTATTTTTGTTTCTTCTTCAATTACATTTACACTTTTCATATTTTCTTATCTATTTTTTTATTGATATTTCGTCTTAATTAATTTCTTACCTGATTCTAATTATCACAACAATAACGAATTATTAGTAAACACAAAATAATCAACAAACAAATACAATTGATCGGCATAAGAGAAAACTGATTCACAAACAAACAGTCTTGGCTGATCACTAAACAGTCCATCACCTTATTCATAAACAAGAATATACACTTAACAACCATTAACTTAAGTCCTATGATTAGGCCCTTTTAAGCCGTAAAATTGACCTTTGACCCAAGACGTGACCTGTGACCCCCACTGACCTCCCGTATCACTGGCATCTAAAGCTGTTTTGACCTTAGCTTTCACTGTGACGATGAAGATGTCAAAGAAGGTCGATTTATTAATTAGACTTTGGTAATGAGGACACACACACACACACACACACACACACACACACACACACACACACACACACACACACACACACACACACACACACACACACACACACACACGACCCTGTAATGAAATCCGGCTGTTATCTGTTTCCAGCACATTCCACATATAGAGGAGAGACATCTGGCCCTGATTTTGACCACCTCCCTAGTTGCCCTTCCTCCTCTTCTTCCTGTCCTCCTCCTCCTCTTCCTGCTCCCCTCTTCCTGTTCTCCTCCTCCTCATCTTCCTGGCCTTTTATTTTCTTCTCCTCCTCCTCCATCTTCCTACCTCCTGCTACTCCCTTCTGATTTTACCTTCCCTTCTCCTTCCTTCACTTTTATTTTTTCCTCCTTCGCATATTCCTTCTTCCCTCCATTTGTCCTTCTTCCTTTCTTTACTTGTTCTCTCCTCTCGAGTTTCCTGTCCGTTTATCTGTTCTTTCCCTTCTCCGTCTCTTTCATCTTGATTTAACCTCTCCTCCCTCTTCCTACCCCCTGTCTCTCCTTACCTCCCCCCACCCTATTACCTCCCCCACTTCACTCCAGTCTATCTCTTCCCTATTGTATACCCTATTGTCCTATTCAGCACCCTGTTCTTAGCTTACCCCTGCTTCCTCTGTTTCTTCCTTCTCCCTCTCCCTCTCTACTACACATCATTGTCTCTTTCAACTGCATTGTTCTTCCTATTCTCCTTATTCTTCTTTGATGACCTCTCTCTCTCTCTCTCTCTCTCTCTCTCTCTCTCTCTCTCTCTCTCTCTCTCTCTCTCTCTCTCTCTCTCTCTCTCTCTCTCACAGCTGCTCATATTCTTCTCACTTTCATTTCTTGTTTCCTCCTTTTCTACTTCCTCCCTCCTCTCTCCTTCTCTTCTGCTACTTCCATTCCCCTCCTTCCTTCCTTCCTTCCTCCCTTCTCTCTGTCTCTCTCCATCTGTCTCCTTTCCATTGTTCATCCTATTGTCCTTTTTCCAGCAGGCAACTCTCGCCCTTACAACTACCCTGGAAAGCGTATATACACTTCAGTTTCCATTTGCTCGACCCCCTCCCCCCCTCCCCCTCCCCTAAAAAAAGAAATTTCCCTTTCAGGTGTCCCTCTCTCCTCCCTCCCTCACCCCCTTTCTCCTATCCCCTTGTTATTATTATTGTTGTGTACATTTTTCTCCCTCTCTCCCTACTTCTGCCCTTCTCCCTATACCCATGGCTTGCCCCAAACGTTCCTCTGCTATTAGTCATTTCTCTCTCTCTCTCTCTCTCTCTCTCTCTCTCTCTCTCTCTCTCTCTCTCTCTCTCTCTCTCTCTCTCTCTCTCTCTCCCCATTTTGAGAGAGGAGAGAAGATAGTACAGAATAAATCACACAAGTTACATCAACCCCCCTCAGCCTCCTCAGCCTCACATATTTCCCCCCCACTACCAAAACACTGCTGGGTTCCGAAAACCTTTAATACACACGAACACTAAAGTACAAAATCCAACTAAACGAATCGAACTTCCACGAACGCCACACGGATTAAACATTGGATTAAAATGTTCCTACACCCAGAGACACCAACTTGTCAATGTGGTCACAAGACGAAGTAGTGGACGGATTTATATATTATGTATATGTACGACTGTTCCTTATGACTGAATAATACGTACAGTATAAGAACCCAACAACGTACAAACACTAACTCCACTACCTACATACATACATACATACATACATACGTACATACATACATACATACTCGTACATTATGCATAAATGCCATAACATTACAGCACTCAGGTCACAGCATACCGCGTAGACATCATAATCAAACGCCACAACATATTCCATGAGTGTCAGACCACCACATACTCCCTACATAAACGACACTTCCGGGGAGTATACCTCTCATTCCTCTCCCTGACACCCTCTCTTCCTTCTCTCCCTCTCTCCCTCTTACCTTCCTTACCCTCTCCCTGACACCCCCCTCTTACCTCCCTCCCTCTCTCCCTCTAGCCTTCCTCCCTCCCTAACACCCGGTTTAACCTCCCTCTAACCTCCCTCTCTCTCTCCCTCTAGCCTTCCTCCCTCCCTAACCTCCTCTAACCTCCCTCCAACCGTCCTCTCTCCCCTCCCTCTAGCCTTCCTCCCTCCTAACCTCCCTCCAACCTCCCTCCCTCCCTCTAGCCTTCCTCCTCCCTAACACCCGCTCTAACCTCCCTCTAACCTCCCTCCCTCTAACCTCCCTCCCTCCCTCTAGCCTTCCTCCCTCCCTAACCTCCCTCCGACCTCTCTCAGTTAAGGCCGTGTCTATATATATAATTTCACGCTCAGCGAATCTTTGGCATGGGGGTCCCGGCTATGCTGTCATTCCTGCACTCTCAACCGTGTCCCCTCACTTTACGACCCCCCCCCCTCCTTCCACCCCTCACTCTGGATTTCCCCTCAGTCTGTGGGTTTACTCTCACTCTCTGGGGGGTCATTTTCCCCTCTTTTTCACGACCCAGTGTAGGCTTCCCTTAAATCTGGGGTCTCGGGTGTTCATTCTAGACCCCCAGAGAGAGTTTCCCCTCACTCTGGAGTCATATTCATTCATTCTAGATTCTCTGTGTACATTCCCCTTACTCAAAGGCTACACTCGCTCATTATAGAATCACCACGTGGTTTTCCTTACTTTGTGCTTGTTTCCTCTCATCTGGATTATACGATGAAAAGGCAACAACAACAACAACAACAACAACAACAACAGCAACAACAACGACAACAACAACAACAACAACAACAACAACAACAACAACAACAACGACGACAACAACAACAACAACAACGACGACGACAACAACAACAACAACAACAACAACAACGACAACAACAACAACAACAACAATGACGACAACAACAACAACAATGACGACAACAACAACAGAATTAAGACTAATGAAATCGACTATATAAAGGATAACACAAATAAAAAAATAAAAAAATATGGAGAAATTCAAGTCAAGTTAAAATAAAGATTAAAAAATAAACTTGACTACATTCAGTTACATCCCAAATTAACTTCTGGCGAAACTAGGAGAAAATAAACACCCCAAAGAGAGGTAAATATTCTTCAACTCACAGCTAAACAAGATTAGGCAAGAGGGCAGAAAAAACCCCAAGATATATCCTCTTAGGTGCCAGGTAAACCACAGCTTATCAGGTCAACAGGTAAATTAGAGGTCAACAGGTAAACTTGGGGTCAACAGGTAAACTAGAGGTCAACAGGTAAATTAGAGGTCAACAGGTAAACTTGGGGTCAACAGGTAAACTTGGGGTCAACAGGTACACTTAGTGTCAACAGGTAAACTAGAGGTCAGTACGTAAACTAGAGGTCAACAGGTAAACTAGAGGCCAACAGGTAAACTAGAGATCAACAGGTAAACTAGAGGTCAACAGGTAAACTAGAGATCAACAGGTAAACTAGAGGTCAACAGGTAAACTAGAGATCAACAGGTAAACTAGAGATCAACAGGTAAACTAGAGGTCAACAGGTAAACTAGAGGTCAACAGGTAAAGAGTAAGGTAAACCAAAGATTAATCCCCTGGAACACCCACACCTGTAGTAGCTTATCGCATTGTTACCAAAACCACAAAAGTTATCCTTCACTGCGCCGAGAAATATGTACAAGGGTTTTTACCTATTAACTGAAGCTATAACTATGGAGTGTATTATGTAGGTGAGGTGAGGTGAGGTGAGGGGGTGAGGTGAGGCAAAGGAAGTGAGGGAGAGTACTATTGTCGTATCAGAGTTTCTCCATAGTATAATTTGAGTATTGGATCATTTAGAAGAACCAGTTATATATCTCAAGTAAATTTGTACTTGTTATTAACTAGTATACACGATCCAAGACCTTAGTTAGGTATTTAAACGCAGTAAAACACACACACACACACACACACACACACACACAGTAACATACGGGGGTAACTCTTCACTTAAAAGTAAACACGTGGATTTACCCCTATTTACCTTTCACGGTATTCTGACGACCCTGTATCCATAATCCTATCAATACACCCATCAGTACACACAGCCGTAGAGTCGTAGCTTAGTGCGGGTGTACACAGTGTTGTTGGAGCAGCGAACGAGGGAAATAGAGAAGGGCATAATAAATCTTGAGACCAAGCACGTATGGGACTCGTAAACGCGTCTACCACACTTGACCTTTCTCTCTCCCGCTTCTCTACGACCCCCCCCCCCACTTCTACCACCGCTTCTTTACACCCACACTTGTGATTCAGTAGCTTGCCTGTGTTCCGCCTTTTTTTATTATTATTTCTTTGATTCCCGGAAAGAGGATGAAATGGAGGTTTGTGACCTTTGAGATTATATCAACACCCCTCCGTCCCCTCCCTCCCCCTCTTCTCTCTCCCCCTCTACCTCTTTTCCTTCCTCCTCTATCCCCTTCCTCCTCTCACCTTTATGGAGAACTTTGAAGTTAGAAACCCATAAGGAACACGTCAAAGGAAAGTAGGATCTATGTGTTAAGAATTTAAACCCTCATGATGAAAGACGAGACTCAGAGCGCCAGAGAAACTTCTTGTCCCGTTGTCACTTGTCGGGCTGCCGTTGCTGTTTCCTTATTTACGTCCGCCAGTCTTAACTTACTACTAACTGACGTGTTGTTAGGCCGTCGTTGTCGTGGTTGTTGTCGTCGTTGTTGTGAATTTAATTAGTCTTACAGATATGACTGTGGTTTATTGTTGTTGTTTTTAATTTGTTGTTTATTTTACCCAAACTCAAGTTAAAGTCCACTCCTGTGTTACCCCCCCTCCCCCCCCTCCCCTCTCTCTCTCTCTCCTTTTCTTTTCTTTCTTCCTGTCCACGTCCTCTACTGTCTCTTCATTTCCCGTCCTCCCTAATTCTCTCTCTCTCTCTCTCTCTCTCTCTCTCTCTCTCTCTCTCCATCGCTCGACTTTCACTTAACAAGAGGTTCTTTGTACAGAGGGAAGAGGAGGCTTCTAATGAAAGTTGGAGTTGTCTTTTTTCTTCTTCTGGGTCCCCTTCGAGTTCGACCTGTCACTCTAGGAACACACACACACACACACACACACTACAAGGCATCCCTACCCCTATAGGAGAAGTCTTAATTATGAGGGTTAACTTTTTCGTTCCTAAACTAAATGTTACAAAAGGTTAATCTGTGGATTCTTGAGCCAACACCCCATCCTACACCAGCACCTATCCTACAAAATCATCACCCCATCCTACAAAATCATCACCCCATCCTACAGAACCAGCACCCTATCCTACAGAATCATCACCCCATCCTACAGAACCAACACCCCATCCTACAAAACCATCACCCCATCCTTAGTAATCACAGACACACTCCCTCATCCTTCGTAGGAAAACTTGTAATCCTCATCAAGCAACGACTTCCCTCCCTCAAGGTCGTGTCGTCAGCGGATGATTCACCGTCTGCAGTCAGTCGTCGGCCGCTTGTCATCGCTTCATCCAAAACCCATCAGGTTCTCTCAGTCAGACAGCCGCGACCCTCGCAACTTATCGGCAAGTAAACACCCGAACCTCGTCTCTCCCTTCGGTAGCGGCCACTATCCGATAATTTACAGTCACTGAGCAGAATTTTTGTGACATAGAATCATCAGTTTTATCAGTTAAACCGCGTCTTATCGCCCTTCTCCCGTCAGAGCCTTCGTCTTGAGAATGAATCATCGCCCTCGGGTATAGAGGGAGGGAAGGGGAAAGGGGGTAGTAGGGTGTAGCTTATGTCCTCCTTCATACGACCCTCGGCTACTATCCTGAGTACCGGTAAAGGGGCCTGTGTAGGGTCGTCTGCATTCCTCCTCATAGCAAGTCAAGATTTTTTTTCTTCTAGGTGATACTCAGTCAAGGTCTTGGTGTGTCGCCCTAGATACTATACGACCGGAGGCTACTATCTAAGAGTGTGCCACAATCAAGTCTGTGTCAGGACGTTTGAATACCAACCAGGGTCGGTGGGTCGGATCCGTGTTAAGGGTGTCGGGGGAAGGGGTGGAGGGGCAGCACTAGTGGAGGGGGAGTAAGGGAGACACAAACGACTCTCTGTTCTGTAATTATCTCACGAGGGCGCAACGAGGCGTTACCCGAAGCTGATTCCTGAAACTGCCGGGAGGGGAAAGGTTCTCCAGTTGGTGGGCGGTGGGACAAGGGAAGCAGTCAGCACACTTTTAAGATTTATCTTTTGTTTGCTTTTGTTACTCAACTTTACGACAACACAGAGTTTTATCCTCCTGTCATATTTATCAAAAGTTTCCTCATATATTCAGATATTCAACAGCAATCAAAATTTTTACCATAATGAAAAATTAAATAAATAAATTAAAAGAAACTATCGCAAGTAATAAGAAACAGTCGATATAAAAAGTTATCTCCTCGTGAGCGCCACAAACAAGCAGAGAAAACATGACCCGTTTCGTATCTCATACAGTTGACCACAGCGACCACAGTTCCCTAGTGAGTCATTCTCCCTCCTTCACCACCAGCCTCACTGTGTCCTGAGGTAACCCATCACCACAACCCAATCCACCCTGGGTTAGCTCACCGAAACCCACTCTTATAAAAGCTACACTATAGCTTACCGAATCCACCAGCAGCTGTCCTAAGTTAGTTTCTACCACAAGACGGTCTTCACAATTTATCTGGTATAGGTGAAAGCAAAGTCACTGTCACTTTAAAGCTTCTAATGGCCTCTTTATAGAACACCAAAACAGCTCCTCACTGTCTCATTAGCCAACAATTTGTCTTGAACCAAAAGATTCTCCTTGGGGGGGGATTTAAATTACACAGAGACCATTTTTGGGACCATTGATACACAAGACAAAATCCCTCCGTAGAAAATTGCATCAGATAAAATTCCCATTGAAAATAATCCTACTTGCTTGAGTTTCTTTAAATCTTAACATGACGTAAAATTAATTTGGTTATCCTACGATCAAGGGCTCTAATACTACTACTATTACTACTACTACTACTATTACTACTACTACTACTACTACTACAAATTTCTTGACATTAGAGCCGTGATAAGTTGTTAGAGGATCAATTTGTCTTGCACGAGTCCCTCAAGGAACCTTTCTAATCTGAAGGAGCCTTATTTGGGGCGAAGGACATTCTTGTGAACAAGGACTCGTCTGTTATGGCTGTGGTCGGAGGTCGGCCACAGGGACGGCGGCGATAGTGGTGTTGTTGATGTCACTGATGTTTCTGGTGATGATGGTGATGATGATGATGATGGTCATGATGATGATATTATTAACAATAATAATGGTGGTGTTGACAATATTGGTGGTGTTGGTGTTGACAATATTGGTGGTGGTGTTGACAATATTGGTGGTGTTGGTGTTGTCACAAGGGATGTTGATGGGACGGGTGTAACTCCCTGACGAGTCTCAGTTTGGAGCGCAATATAAACACAAATATTTGTTCTCTCTCTGTAACCTGACACTCATACTTTGGGGAAAAGAGGAAGGGGAGGGAGGGGAGGGGAGAAGAGGAAGGAAGGGACGGGAGAAGAGGAAGGGGAGGGAGGGAAGGGGAGAAGAGGAAGGAAGGGACGGGAGAAGAGGAAGGGAGACAGGGAGAGAAAGAATGGGGGAGTCATCTGTTAAACAAACAAGCAAGAGACAACCTCAGCAAGTCAGCCTCCCACCACGCCCCCCAAGGAGAGCCACGCCCCCCAAGGAGAGCCACGCCCACCTCCTAACTAGCCCAGCCTCTCAACTTTATCTCTGACCTTCTGACCTGAAAAAACCAACCCCCCCCCGGGATGATAAATGCAAGAGAGCTTCACCCACCGGCCAAGAAACATATCACTCACACAATTCTTCTCCAGACCTGAGAATTAATGGCCCATTGACCTGATCTTTTGACCTTACACACATAAAGCGATATACGAACAGAAAAAAAAAAGATATATCGCTGTTAGTCACTTTACCAACATTTAAACCTCGTGGCGTCATTGATTACTGTAAGACGGTAGACAGTGTTATAGCTAGACAGACGCTCCCGGATATGGTATAGGTCTTGTGTAGCCACTACGGTTGCCTCCTGTAATAACACTGGCTCGGTGGGGGGGTGGGGTGGGGGGGAGGGGGTCCTCGCTAGTACCTCCAGGGAGACCATTCAGTCATTACAGATACAGCTATCCTGTATAACTATAATTATCATCACTCAAAAACATACCCATCACGTAGGCTGGTTAATATACTAAATAATAATGAATAATCCGACATTACTTTAAATTATTAACATAGATAATTTGTATAATTTTTGCTGCTGGAAATGTTGTGGTTGTCATGGAAGGTCAGTGCGAGATGGTGTCATTAACCTCAAGATCCACAAGGTTTAGTTTATTGGTCAGTAAGAAACCTGTACAGAGAGAACCTGAGGAGTCAACCAGACGAGACAACACAACAGCAAGAGAGTACAGTTAACAGCATTTCCAAGACAAAATTACGGTACTGGATCTCTATAACTCCTGACCTTGGTATCTTACGTTCCTACAGCAGCGCTAGTTTTTACACAGGTCGTACACCACAAGGGTACCTACACTACTCACCTACTGTACACCCTCTCGTCCCATACACCTACGACACTTCCTCTACACCACACTGCCCTCGGCCGTCAGTTACCGCCAGACATCCATCACAACCCAAACTCAACAACCAAAACTGTACCTAGTCTCTCTCCCCATCTGCCATAACCCCGGCGTCTTCCTCCCCATCTGCCACAACCCCAGTGTCTTCCTCCCCATCTGCCACAACCCCAGCGTCTTCCTCCCCATCTGCCACTACCCCCCAACTTCCTCCACCTCTCCTCGCCCCGGGAGCCACACAGGACCATCTCGGAAGTCCCAACAACTCTAATTTATGGCCGGAAGGAGGAGTCCGCAACAAATTGTTTCAGTGTGACTCGTGCGCCTTTTGCGGTCACCAGGGCTTGCGGTTGTTTGCGGTCGTGGGCTAGGGGTGTGTGTGAGAGAGATAAGGGGGAAACTAAGAGTGGAAAGCCGTACTTCTACCATCAGTGGTTGTCGTGTTACAGAGCAGTGAGGGGCGACGACAGTACCTAGTCACTGAAGGAGGTATGGACGAATCACTGATCACATTAATACAAGACAAATATCGATGAAAAACCTCACGTGTCGTCGCATTAAAACAACAAAAACAACAACAACAAGAGTGTATGTATAGGGGGTGGGTGATGTTGGCATAATTTTGTTCGTGGTCTTGAAGTCTTTAGCGATGTTGAAGGGTCGTAAAGATCACTATGTCATCACATTAATAACTCTGACGTCAATGTTCCATTACATAAAGGCTATTTCTCTACAGTAGGTCAATATTCCAACACAAAATCATCATTGTTCCTGCAAGAATATAATCCCCCATCCCCTCCCCTCACACACGCCCTAACGTCATCACCCCTCCCCGACACATCAGGGATAGTGAACACATCATATCACCAACACACATATGGCTCCCCCCTCCCCCTCCCCCTCATCATTTGGGTGTAACATGTAGTACCCAACTCATTACGTCATAACACACGTGATACGCACATAATGAATTAATTTATATGCAGTTGCCATGGAAATTTTCGTGTCGGGGTACAAGGGCTCTGGAAATTTTAACCCACCAATGTCACACCGCCGCCAGCTTTAGTATTATTGCTTAATTGCACGCTATTGGGCAAATGGTTATAGGTAGCGCTGAGGTAACCTTTAATTACAGCGCTTGACCTACTTTCGCTAATACTATTATCGAATTACATTGGATTTACCTTTCTTTTTTTTTGTTTTTTGCTAATGCTATTACTCAATGTTGCTAGGATTTTTTATTTGCCTTTTCAAAATAATACTTTTCATTATAGAATCGTTTTTTGTTGATACTTTGCTACTTTTATTAGTAACTTTATCGGGATGCTGAATTAAATTTTTTTTTACGTTTTATTAATATTTATAAAACATGATTTTTTTTATCCGAGGTATTTTTTTATTAATAATGTAACTTAAAATACGTTTTTTTTAGAGGGGCTTTAACTAATACTATTACCAAAACACAAACGAGTTTTATTCGCCTTTTATAAATACTTTTACCGAATAATTTTTTTTAGTTATAATAAACTTTACCAATAAAATTCCTTGACATTTACAGATCAGACCCCTGTCATGTCAACTGTCCTATCAGACCACACACACACACACACACACACACACACACACACACACACACATGACTCCTTAAATGTCATCAGCTCACAGCATCAATCAAATACACATCAACATACATTACACACCCACGCTAAACAATGTAATAAAATGTATACATATAAAATACACCAAAACTCTTCAATATGTAATTCAATGTATACAAATAATATACATATACCAAACACTCACAGACAATATGGAATGAAAATGTATACAAAAACGAAGCAGCCAAAATATTAATACTTTGACAATTCATATCAACACATGTAGACATCAAAGTTTAAGGCCAATTCTTATTAAATGTTGTTATAATTAGCCATCAAACGCCAAAATATTAAAACAAAATATACAAAGTTTTAATTAATCGGCCATACACACCCACCAACACACACACACACACACACACACTACCATACGTTATTAAAAAGGTCAGATATACACACAATATATACACACACACACATCAATGATCACTGTACAATATTCGAATCAGTCAACAATATCATCCGAAACATCAAAGGTATACTAATATATTTTGTATGATGAACAGGTATGATATGAACAGGTATGATATGAGCAGGTATGATATGAGCAGGTATGATATGAGCAGGTATGATACAAACGCTTATTATAAAGTCTATATATATGAAATTTTCAATACATCTTCAGCATACATTAACGTCATTAGATCAAACGAATGAATACTTTTGGATAAATAGTATAATGTATGAATGTATATTATGAATTCTCTACAATATTGTTTTCCAGGTGTAGCAATGATATGATCCTTGACAGATAGGTTAATTACGTATCTCAGGTGTATAGTGACTATCCCGGTGTGGAAATAGCTATAGTAAAAGGTGTTTATATATAGTGAAACCTCCATAAAACAGACTCCCTATGCTCCACCCCTCCTCTCCATGCTCCAACCCCCCCCCACCCCCCAAATGCTCCTCCCCACCATACTCTGACCCCCCCACTCCACCCTATAAGCGAGTCAGGCAGACACCTACTCACATCACCAGGGCGTAGGTAGGAAATTTTAACACATAAGAACCTTTGAGCACCACAGTTAAGGTCCCTTTGGGTGTGAAAGGTCTAAGGGAATAAATCAGACGATCCATGTGCAAAATTGCTATTAAATTCCCTCACAGTATTCGTCCATCTTGGCTTTCTCTCTCTATTTCACTTTCACAATCCCTTTAAATCCTTTCCACGGGGGTATTTTCAGGCCTCTGGGAAATCACAGGGCGTAGCAGCGACGAGAGAAAGAAGAGACAGAGAAAGAAAAAGAGTAAACACATGAAAAAAAGAGAGAGAATATAGAACAGAGAGAGAGAGGAATTCACCGATTGAAAGACTCAATTGAGGAAGAGAGAGAAAGTATTTGGCCATGGGATTTATATTCTCTTTGGTCTTTGGTGTAATAGACCTATAGTTAAGCTGTTATGGGCCTCAATGGTTAGGTCAACAGAGTGGGAATAATACCAGAGGGTTTTTTCGGGGGGTGAGGAAGGAGGAGGAGGAGGAAGGGAAGGGTGTGAAGGGAGGGGAGGGGTAGGAGGGGGGGGACAAAATCCACCTCTTCTTCTTGGTCCAGGGAATTTGGGTGATGAGCCGTTCCAAAGGCTGTCTTGCTCGATTCGATACCTTGATGTCTTAAAATGAGGTGAATTCAGAGAGAGAAGAGTGTGTGTGTGTGTGTGTGTGTGTGTGTGTGTGTGTGTGTGTGTGTGTGTGTGTGTGTGTGTTTTATCATATGTTTTCGTTCGTTTTCTTCATCCCATTTTTTTTACCACAATCCTTCCGCTTCACCACAAACAATCCCCAACAATACAATTCCTCACTTCTCTCCCTCACATGATCATCACCATAATTCCCCACCCCCCAACCACAATCCTCTCCACCCCACCATAATCCCTTCTACTTCACCACAACTCCTCCCACTTGACACCATCAGTTGAATCTCACCATATCTCCCTACAGCTCCTCCTCCTCCCGTCACTACTGCCTCCTCCTCCCCTCACTACTGCCTCCTCCTCCTCCTCCTCCCCTCACTACTGCCTCCTCCTCCTCCTCCTCCTCCACACAGTCCTCCAACTTGACACTTACTCCCCCCAAAACCCTCACCACTCCATCTCCTCCTTAACTCCTACCTGTGTCTTCTCCACTCCATCCTCCACAACTAAGTCCACCTCTATAACCTCTTCCACATCCATAATCCCTTTCCCCTACAAACTCCGACATGGGGAAGGGGGAAGGGGTAATGGAAAGGGAAGGGAAGGATGAGGGGGAGAAAGGAGGAAATGGAAAGGGGGAGGGTGAGGGATGGGAGAAAGGGGGATGATGGAGGAAGATGACGGAAGGTGAGGAAAGGAGAGGATAATGGAGGGGGAGGAGGGAAAGGTGTGTAAGGGTGGGGTAATAAGAGGGTGAGAGGAGGGGGAAAAGGTATGAGGGGAAGGGAGAAAGGGGAGAGAAGGAGTGAGGGATGAAGGAAGATTAAACGGAAGAGGAAAAAAGAAAGGGGAACAGGGAGAGAAATAGGGAGGGTAAGAAGGAAAGAAGGAGGAGTAGGGAAAGATGGGGATAGGAGGAGGGGGGGGTGAGAGAGGAAGGGGGAAGAGGAAAGGAGAGGGGGGGAGGGGAAGGATAATCCACACGCCATTCACCACAACAATACAGGAGGCTGGAGTCCGTAAAAGTCAAAATAAACATGGCATCACAAAGCCTGGGCCCAAACGAAGATTAACTATCCCATTGTTTCCCTTAATCCTCGTGTGGCTGGACCCAGGAGGAGGCATAATAGGAGAGCAACCAATAGAAAAGCTAAGTGCTGTCTGTGGTTTCCCTTCCCCCTTCTCTCCTTCTCTCCTTCCCCAACCCTTCCTCCTTCCCCCTCTCCCCCTACTCCTTCTCCCCTACCCTTCATCCTTACCCCCTCTACCCTATCCCCTCTTTACCCCCTTTCATTCTTAAAAGTAAAAAAAAACAAGGGAGAGGGGAGGGGGTGGGGAGGGGGGGAGGACTTATCGTGTGAGAAAAGGGCAGAGGAGGTGGAGAGAAAAGGATGATGAGGAGGAAGGAAAAGGAAAAGAGGAGGAAAAAAGTCGGGGAAAGAGATGGTCAATTATTTGGTCATGGAGGAGGAGGAGGAGGAGGAGGAGGAGGTAGTTCCGGTATTTAACCTCCTGTCCCGGAACCGTCTCTCTCTCTCTCTACCCCACCTCCTCTTCCTCCTCCTCCCTCCCCCACCTCAAACTTACCTGACCTTCCTCCTCCTCCACAAGATCCTTCTCATCTCTCTCTAACCTTACCCCCTACCTAATACTCCCCCTCCCTACCTTACCCCCTCCCTACACACATCCCTCACCCCTTCCCCTGAGTCCATTCCTCACCCAACCCTTCTTTTCCACCCTCCTGTGCTTCCCCATTCCACAACTTCACAATGTAAAAGGAAGTGTTTGCAGAGCTACGTGTGCGTGTGCGTGTGTGTGTGTGTGTGTAAGTAAACATATCCCTAGTTGAGCACTTTGAGCTTGTTAAATAAGACCTATTTTCCCTTTGTATTCCCAGGACTAACAACACTAATGACGCGTGAAATAAGACGCAGTTTGTTAGTCTCGTATACGCATGGAGGTGTTGTTCTCATACGCATTAAGGGGGGAAACAATGAACGCATTTCTACCTAACCAAACCAAACACAACCCAATCTAACCTGACCTCCATAAACAGACAGATTTAACCCATTTTTTGACCGTCTTCGTTATATCCACTAATGACTACGACAATTATTACACTCTACGGCCGCAGTTTTATCGTCCGCCTCTATTGACATAACGTTCGATGACGTCCCCGGGAGGATTATTATTCCTGATGGCTGGAATTATATATTTGGTCTGAGTCGACTTTTAATGTGACAGGATTGAGGCTCTTGTTCATCCGATTAGACCCTAACCTAACCTAATCTAACCTAACCTAACCTAACCTAATCTAATCTAAACTAACCTAACCTAACCTAACCTAACCTAACCTAATTTAAGCTAACCTAACCTAATCTAAACTAACCTAACCTAACCTAATCTAAACTAACCTAATCTAACCTTATATTACCAAAAGGATTTAGTATTAATGGGGTGGGTGGGGGGGGGGAGCTATTAGAACAAGTGCCCATTTGACCTTGACCTTACAACCATTTCACACAAAAGAGTCGGGAACGTTTGTTTACACTGGCCAAATTCTTTTTAATTCAACTTATATTATTTTTGTACCCGGTGAGGAGGAGGAAGGAGGAAGGAAGAGGAAGGAAGGAGGAGGAAGGAGGAGAAACAGGGAAACTCAAGAAAAAAATATAACAAGAAAATAAACAAATTGGAAGAACAGAAAATGAAAGAGAATAAAAAACGAAATCAATTGGAACGACAAATAATAAGAATGAAAAAGTAAATATTAAAAGCAATAAAACATAAAAATTACTAAAAATACCTAAAAGTAAAGAATTAAAGAAACTTAAGATATATATACGAGATGGAGGCGAAGGTGTATCATGTGAGAAGGGAGGAAGGAAGGGAAGGGTGAGGGTGGGAGAGAGAGAAGGAGGGAGGGGAAGGAGGGAGGGGAAGGAGGGGGTAAGGGAGGTAGGGAGTAAAGGAGGAAAGGGTAAGGAGGGGGGAGGGTGATGGAGGAAGGGAAAGATGATGATGACAGGGAGGGAAGAGAAGGGAAGGAAGAGAGAGGGAGGTGACCCGGCAACACACAAAGGCTAGATACCATCGCCCTGGATCCAATACACACCATCTATCTCGTGGGAGAAACTGCAGGAGGCTTCAGGGCTATGGAAAAGACGCCCACACGGAGAAGGAGGAAGAGGAAGAGGAGAGAGAAGGAAGGAGGAGGAGAGAAAGAGAGAGGACATCATTCCACCCTCACTCACTCAACACCAATATACCCCCCTCCTCCCCACCACTCTCCCCCACCCCCCTTCCTCACACCCTCCCCCGTCATCGTCACTACATTGGCTCTTTTTTATAAAGACCCTCATCCAGATAATAAAATCCTTCCCAGACGTGGGAGAGAATTACTCCCCATTATGACATAAGACACGTCCTGAAAGTCTAATCTCTCACATTTAGTGTTTCTAAGACATATCAAAAGGCAGTTCCATTATACCCTGCACTTCACGATTACTTTCTCTCTATATAAACTTCAGTATTGTAGTATGTGTCGTATTACTACTACTACTACTATTATTATTACTACTACTACTACTACTAATTACTATATACCACTACTATTACTACTATTACTACCACTACTACTACTATGTCTTTAAACATCATTGACTTATGAATTTTTATCCTAAGTGTCACTGCCAGTGTGTGTGTGTGTGTGTGTGTGTGTGTGTGTGTGTGTGTGCCTTCATGAACGTTATTGAAAGTTTTAGAAACACGTAAAACCTAACCTAACCTATCAAAACATTTAAAAAAAAAACACTACACCAAAATAATATCCCAATGTATTGCTTTAAATGCTAATACATATTTAAAGTGAATCCATAACGAGTATTTCATGTCTATTATATTTTATTATTATTCACTCGTATACAAATGTAATATATCCTATGTGGGCAAATACCTGTATGTCTCTACTGTATATATGACCACCTCCCCCCCTAAGAAAAAATACAACTAAAAATAAATACAATAAATAAAACATATAATTATACAACATATTAATTAATACGGTTACATAAATAGTTTAAAAATCACGGAGAAAAAAATTTAGTGGGATTTAAACGTCTGTATCTTTATATCATAAAACTTAAACACCGTCACATAATAATCGAAAAATAAAGAGAAAATAATTACATAATATTAATGAATTAGGAGACAAAAAAAAGGTTATTAGAAATTCGCCGAAAATAGCGTTGTATAACACTCGAGTCTAACTTGTAGGGGGGGAGGGGCAGGGGAGGTAGGAGGAGGGGCAGGGGGAGGGGCAGGGGGAGGGGCAGGGAGGAGGGGCAGAGGGGCAGGAGGGGAGGGGCAGGGGGAGGCAGGGGGAGGGCAGGGGGAGGGGCAGGGGAGGGGGCAGGGGGAGCAGGGAAGGAGTAGAGTAGCGCATCTATAACTTAGGTGGGGAGTGGCGGCGTTCATCCATTAAGTTTGCAGAAGCTTTAAACTAACACCCATTACATCGGAGTTAAGACTTATAAAAACACACTTGATATCACCTCCCACCCCCACCACCTCCCCCACCCCCCTACTGCAAGTGACACAGTAAACGTTGGAGTCTCACAAAAAAAGTGGTATTGCAAATGTTGATGGTTACTCATTAAAGTGGCTCTATAAAACATTTGGCTGACATAAGTGACTTTTGGCTGACAGAAAGTGCTCCTTGCAATTGCTTAAGTTACTCATTAAAGTGGTACTCTTAAAAAAATTTTCCTCACATATGTACCATGGCAAAACGTTGAATCGACACACACACACACACACACACACACACACACACACACACACACACACACACACACACACACACACACACACACACACACACACCAAAAAATTACCACCACAAACGTTCACTCATAAATGTAATACAGTAAACGTTTGATCAACATGAAAATAATATGAAAACATAAACAAAATGACCACACAAAATAACAAGAATATTTTCCTCCCCTTCACTTGAGAAAATTTAATAACGTAAATTAAGTTACCAGGGAAATAAAAAGTGACGGAAAGAAACTCTATCCATCCTTCTCCTCCTCTTCCCCCCCCCTCCCTCTTACTTTTTATTTAATACCTGAGAATGTAAATTAAATGGCACAAAAGGGACAGAGTAAACTTTCTCTTTACTTCTTAAAACTTAAATTAAATGACATAAAGGAACAAACTTATTTTCCCTCACTTATTTATTTTTATTTTTTTTAACCATGTGGTATAAAATATTACTCGTTCAAGATTTGGATTTTCGTCTCCAGTTCTGGTCGTCCACTCCACTAGGATCGTTCACTCCACTAAGGTCGTCCACTCCACTAGGGTCGTCCACTCCACTAAGGTCGTCCACTCCACTATGGTCGTTCACTCCACTAGATTCAACCACTCCACTAGGGTCGTCCACTCCACTAGTATCGTTCACTCCACTAGGGTCGTCCACAGGATCCGTTATCGCCCACACAACCTTCTTAACGGAACCAAAAACTGGAGGTGGACAGAGGTGAGGTGAGGTGAAGTGAGGTGAGGTGAGGGAGAGGTGAGGTGAGGAGAGGTGAGGAGAGGTGAGGAGAGGTGGGGAGAGGTGAGGTGAGGTGAGGGACAGGTGAGGAGAGGTGAGGTGAGGTGAGGGACAGGTGAGGAGAGGTGACGGAGAGGCTTTACTCTTTCATCTATGAGGAGTAAAACCTCTTCTTTCTCTCTCTCTCTCTCTCTCTCTCTCTCTCTGTCTACCTTTCTGCCTGTCTGTCTCCCTCTGTCTCCCTCTGTCTCACATAATTCTTTCCACGTGGGGGGAAATTAGAAAAACGCGGTTGTATTAAAATATTCACAATGTTAGCTACCAGGCACGGGAGAAAAAGAAAGAAAATATAGACGCAACATTATGAAAGTTGTCTCACGCAAAAGCAGAGAGAAAACAACTTCTACTTAAAAAACAAAAAACAAGTCAACATAATTATGCAAACATAAACTTAATCGAGACACAAAATAGGAAACACACATTACGTCATCAACTTAAAACATGAAACAACGTGAAACACAACATTGTAAACAAAGACGGGGAAGGTGGGGTGGGGAGAGGAAGGGGAAGGGTGGGGAGGGGGAAGGGGAGCATTCAAAGGGTGCAGAGGGAGAAGACCTGAAATTATGTTAAAATGAGAAAAAAATGATACGCTATTATCACTCGCTGTTGAAAAGGGGGAGAGGGGGGGGAGGGGGGACTGAATGGCGCTTGAATCACGGGTGTTTTTTTAGAGTGCGGGCGGCTCAGTCGAGTGAGACGGGAGTGACCCTGTGTTTGTAAACATCTCCGAGGCCGCCTCTCTGGTCTGGTCCACCTTCCTGGCCAAAAACACTCGAGTGGACTGACACACACACACACACACACACACACACACACACACACACACGTAAGAAATATCAGCAAAACCACATTCCTCACACTCCATCTCACAAACTCCACCCTTCCTCCACCCTACTAGCCACACTTCCTCATCCACACCACCACCCACACTGCTACTCCACACCACCACCCACACTCCTCCACACCACCACCCACACTCTTCCACATCTTAGTCCACTTTTCTTAAAATTTTCTCCTTCTTGAAAATATAGTAATTTTCTCCTCCTCCCCTCCCCCTTCTCCTCCTCCTCTCCCTCCTTCTCCTCTCCCCTTCCTCCGCCTCTCTCGTTCTTCCGATATCTAATTATTTTTCTCTTCTTCATACTCCTTTATCATCGCCACTTTCTTCTTCTTCTTCTTCTTCTTCTCCTCACAAAGTCTCTCGAGTCATGACGTTATGTTCTCACCTGCTCCTCTTGGCAATTAACAACAATAAACAACTTTTCATTTTATTTTCTACACATTTTGTTGTTTTATTAATTATATCTTTTCTCCCTAATTCTTCTCCTTACCGTCCAATTATTGTTTATTCTCTTTTGTATTTATTCCTTTTTATCTATCTTCCTTTTTTTTCTTTTTCCTTTTATTTTTTGCATTATTTTTGTATTTTTATTCGGTGTTGTTTTCCATTATCTTCTTATTCTTCTATTCATCTATATTTCTTTTACTTCTCTACGAGTTATTATGTTATTCGCCTCCCATCTTTCTTCTTCTCTCTTATCTCTCCAATTCTGTTATAATTTTCTTGTATAGTTCTTTTCTCCTCTTTTATTCTTATTCTTCTTTCGTTCTTTCTATTTTTTTCCACCTTTCTCCCTCAATTGTTATCTACGTTCATTCTTTCTATCTCCCTTTTTCCACCCTGTTCTTTTATTTTCCATCTATCACTTTATCCGTTTTTCCCTCTTTCTCTTTTCTCCTTTTCCCCTCTATTTTATCTCTTCTCACACCTATTCCATCTTTTCCTTTCCTTTATTCTTCTTTTTTTTAATTTACTGCATTTTATTTTTATCTCCATTTTTTTTCTTGACTTATTACAATTTTATCTTCATTTTTCAATTTCCTTTTATTTCATTTTCGATTTATTTTTTTACATTTACCTTCTTCCGTTTTTATTCCACTGTTATTGTCTCCACTATCATTTTATTTCCTCCTCCTCCACCTTTCCATTTGGTGCTGGTGGTGGTTGTAGTGAAGGTGGTGGTGGTGTTGGTGGTGGTGTTGGTGATGGTGTTGGTGGTGGTGATGGTGTTGGTGGTGGTGATGGTGGTGCAAAGAGCGTGAAGAGTAGTCTTTGTGTGGTGTGATGTGCCCACAACACACAAAGACCCTTGGCAAATGTGACGAAAAGTGACGGTATTGTTGTAGTGGTAGTAGTGGTGGTGGTAGTGGTGGTAGTAGTGGTAGTAGTGGTGGTAGTAGTAGTGATAGTGGTGGTGGTGGTTGTAGTAGTGGTGGTGGCGGTGGAGGTGAAGATATCGGTAGTGAAGGAGAGGAGGAGGAGGAGGAGGAGGAGGAGGAAGAGGAGGTACTAGTGGTAGACAAGGAAATAGAACCTAACCTAACGATACCATTAAGGATCTCAGACATAAGGGGGTTCCAATCCTACCAGGCCTTAATCCTACTGAACTCTAAATTTAGATGGTTATCACACGATTAGATTGGGACCTATTAACACAAGGGGCCTATATGACTTGCAAACACTAAAACAAACACCAAACAAACACAAACATCACAATGAAAACAAAAAAAAACCACAATACATCTATCAACAATAAATGAATGAAATAACAAAAGACACAGTAACATTATAAAGGAAAACAAAAGACTATCTAGACGCTAAATACCTCTAGTCGAGCCGCACAAAGTTTATTAAGTCAACGATAATGAAATATGATGATGAGGAGAATGATGATGGTGTTGATGGGCACGAAGATGGCTATTACCGATGATGGGAGAGGAAGGGACAGGAAGGGAGGGAGAGGGGATGGGGGGGGAGGGGAGGGTAAGATGTTGGGCGAGATGAGGAGAGCGATACGGTGGAAGGGATGGAGGGAGGGGGGTGGGGGGGCGGTCAAGATGGAGTCCGGGGTTATCACGGTTGATAATAACACACCGTGATGCCCCGGTGGTGAGAGGCAACAGCAGGGCGAGGTAGGCAACAGCAAGAGGGAGGGAGAGGCAATAGGGGGAGATCCGGTTGTGGGAGAGGGAAGAAACAACAGAGCGAGGCAGCAACAGTGAGAGGCAGCAACAGGAGAGGCAGCAACAGTGGGAGAGGCAAATAACGGGGCGAGGCAGCAACAGTGAGAGGCAGCAACAGTGAGAGGCAGCAACAGTGAGAGGCAGCAACAGTGAGAGGCAACAACGGGGCGAGGCAGCAACAGTGAGAGACAGCAACAGTGAGAGGCAGCAACGGGGCGAGGCAGCAACAGTGAGAGTGCAGCAAACATTGAGAGGCAGCAACAGAGCGAGGCAGCACAGAGCGAGGCAGCAACAGTGAGAGGCAGCAACAGAGCGAGGCAGCAACATTGAGAAACAACCAGATATTCCGAGTGGAGAATGTGGCGGCGAATCATAAAAAATTTATTGATGAGTGGTCATGTGTGGGAGGGTGGAAGAGGAGGTGGGGGGGAAAAGGGGAGGTGGGGGAAGAGAGGGAGGTGGGGGGAAGAGGAGAAGGTGGGGGAAAGAGGAGAAGGTGGGGGGATGAGGAAGGTGGGGGGGATGAGGAGGAGGTGGGGAAGGAAGAGTGTGAGGGGTGGAGTAGGGGTGAGGGGTGAGTAGGGAGCGAGGGGTGAAGTTGGAAGGTGAAGGGGTCAAAAGGTAGGCAGGATGGGGTGAAGGTGAGATAAGCATGGATAGGAGGAGGTATAGGCAGGATGGAGTGCAACCACAAGCTAGGGATAAAAAACCAGAGAAATGGCTTAAAAAATGTCTACTATTTCTAAGGTAAAAAAATGTCTAAATCTTCGTTTTAGTGTTGATTAGACCCTATGATAGAGGCCCCCCCAAGGCTAAACATTTAAGCCTTTCCTATGTCGTCTATAGATCTTAGAGAGGATATTGTGAACCAGCGAAATAATATTGAGCTGTCTAGAGTGGAGTGTCCATTACAGTGGGTGACGGAGCGGACAGCAGCAGCACCAGTGAGGGACTTGGGTGACACATGAACCTCCCTCTGTACGTATTGTTCCGCCTCCCTGGTTCACACACACACACACACACACACACACACACACACACACACATCCCGCTGAGTCTCTCATATACTGCTCCTCCTCCCCTTTATTATGAGATAGAGATATGGTCCAGGGGAGAATCCAAGGGAGAGTTTTCAGGCAAGAGGGTCGCGGGCGAGACAGGGGGCTGTGGGTGTGACCTGGCCGGAACCCTCTCAAAGTCCCGGCTTTTGTACTCGGCACGGGCAGAGGACCCCATTCATCCTCCACCCGATGGACAGCTCCTAAGGGCCCTAAAGGTGTTCTCTCCCTTCGGCATCTTTATGGTTTTCGACTGTCTGGGTTGAGGAAGCACGTCGCTATTTAACCCCGGAGTCGTCTCTTAAATCGGCTACTTTGATGACACTACCGGCAGCTCGGTCCATTCACATAGACCCGGATTAGCGACAGAGGTTGTAAGTACTAGCGCTGGATCCCGTTACTGGGTGTTACTGCTTCAAAAGACGTAATGGGCTGAGATACCTTATGTTCTTCTCCGAATTCCGATCCTTTGTACGATACCGTAACCCGAGACACAAACAGGAGAGACTCTGTAAACACACAACCCCAACACATTTATCGACGAATGACTAGGGATTGGCCAGCAGCCTCTGACATGGGAGATACTCGGCAACACAGTATAAACACCCGGAGTCTTAGGGAGCCTAACACAAGGTGGCTTTATGCAGGGGGATGGAGAAGGTTGTGTGGTGGTGACGACGGCCGCTCTTGGGGGCTTCACACTTCAAGGGTTCTGCTGATGATAACCTCCTCACTTCAAGAACTTGCTGTTTAACATAGATAAGCCACGACTGTGTTACTGGGGAGGGAGGGAACAAGAGGGATACTAACAACTGGATAGACAGATATATTAAATGGTGAATGGACGACTCCCACTCTGTAATATAAAGACTCTGGTTATCATCTTTTTTTTTAAACATAATGCTTCAGTTACTTTCGTCATGCACCAAAATCTTTCTCCTTATAAATTTCAGCGACATAGATCCTCCCTTGTGCCCCGGCTGCCACAACCTGCTGTACCGTAATACCTCTCTGGGTTTTTTCCCCCGAGTGTTTAACTGTGAAGCTTTACTCTGCATCATAAGCTCTTCCTTTTCATCTTCACCTCTCATGCTCTAAGCTACATGCCCCCTTGGCTTCAGCTTCCCGCTAAAACATGATAGAGAAAAATAAACTTTACAAGCTGGTTGAGGGGAAAACTTTGATCCCAAGATAGTCGACCATCAAGCGCTGTTAATAGTCTCTTGCTGCACCTGGAGGAGTGAGTCGAGTGAGTGAGTGACATTTGTGACGTTGAATGAAGACTCAAGAACACTAATAAGCAGAACGTCTTCAACATAACTTCACACACTTATACCTGACAGAATATTTACCTCAAGTGCCTCCTGAGTATCTTTATAATGATGTACATAATCATTATTAACTTACTTTTTTGTTAATAACGACACAACATTATAACTTTGCAAACTTTTACCCTGAGAAAAACTTTATCAAATTTTATGTCGAAGAAAGTTAATGTAAAGTGAACAGGTGTGACCAAACATAATTATACCGTGACCTGTATAATTATACCTGGACTATAACTTTGTACAATCATACGACCCACAGAACCCGGATACAGTGAATGTGAGTCTTGTTCATTATACGATCAAATACCATGTCACCACCACAGTGTCTACCACCACCACCACACTTTCTACCACCACTACCACCACCACATTGTCAGTGAAAATATTCTCTGTCCAGTTAATATTCCTGTGTGTGTGTGTGTGTGTGTGTGTGTGTGTGTGTGTGTGTGTGTGTGTGTGTGTGTGTGTGTGTGTGTGTTACTCTCGTCCACTTGGCTTATTTTTTTATTTTTATCTGATTTTTTCTTAGTTCTCTCGTTTCTGTCTTCATTTCTTCCTTCTCCTCTTACGAATAATTGCCATCCTCTGTCTTTATCTGGTTCTCATTATTATATCTTTTTTCTTCTTTCATTTCTTCTCCTTATTGATGGTTTCTCTTCTTACTTGACATTTTTTATCTATCTCTAGTTTTTCCTGTTTTATTCATCTCCTTTATTCTCCCTTCGTCTCCTATTTCCTCACTTTAAAGCCTCCTGTTTCAGTCATTCCTCCTCCTCCTTCTTCTTCTTCCTGTTTCTCTAGTCATTCTTCTCCTATTCCTCTTACTCTCTCTCCCTCCCCCTCCCCCCACATAAGCTTCCTCTTCTCAAACTCTCACTTTCTCCCTTCTCTCCCGCTTTCTCAAACCCTCACTTTCTTTCTTCTTTCCCTCATAATTCTTCCTTTCATTCTTTTCCACAATTCTCCACTCTTCTTCAAGCTCTCCATCCCTAGCAGTTACCTCTTCCATCGTTCACTGGTAAGATGTTGTTTCACCACCACCAAGCGGCTCCACCAGTCAACAGAAAGATCATCGTTAACGAGTCACCCACCACGATCACCAACATCATCAGCACCAAAGTAAATCCAAAACCGAAAATGACTAACCCACTTTTATCAGATACCTAATGGACTAGACTAGAGGCCCGTCAAAGCAGTCATGTCACAGACATATTATGGACTTCCATCATATTCTAGCCTGATCTAATGAAAAGACATCAATGGGCGGTTGATGAAAGGCTGATGGAAGGGATGGTGAAGATAATGGAAATGCATGATGAGAGTTACGGCATGGTTTAATGCGCATGGAGGGCGAGATGGTGATGAGAGCTGAAGAGCAAGATGGTGATAGACAGCGAGGGTTTACGATGGTTTGGAGACGGTGGCGCGGCAAGATGTGATGGGCGCGAGGTAAAGACGCATGTGCGGGCAAGTGGAACGTTGAAGTAGGGGTGGTGTTGCGATGAGTGGGTAAAGGCGCAAGTGGCATTTGCAGGATGAGCAAGTCATGGGCATGTGTGCAGCACGGCCTGCGCCAACCATGTAAGCCTATGATGGGGAAGTAGTTGCTTACTTCCCTCCCTCCCTCCTCCCAATCTGCTCTACTGGTGTGTGTCTGTCTTCCAGATCGCAGTAGTTACACCTGGACCATAATTCTGACCAATGGGGGGTGAGGGATGGGGTAGAGGATGGGGTGAGGGATGGGGGGTGAGGGATGGGGGTGAGGGATGGGGGGTGAGGGATGGGGTGAGGATGGGGGGGGAAGAGAGGTGAGGATGGGGTGAGGGACGGGGTGGGGGGAGGGGGTGACCTGCAGACGGTCTAAGGATCCAGAGGGGGGAGCTGAGGCTACTTTTATGAGATTTGTGTCATCAAGGTCAAGGAGGCGAGCGTTTATGACACCTCTTCACTTTAACAGGTCTTAATACCTCCATTATTATCAACTTTATTATAATTTATCTCTCATTATTCCTGTTATTCTCTTATCGTTTTTCTTTCCCACATATATTTATCAAACCTCATACAGGGTAATAAAGTGTAGAGATGTATATGCAATATAAATATATACACACACACGAGGGCTCCTTCAGAAGACTTACATGTGGTGTCACCTCCATCACGCGTGGAATGCCAATAACGCCGTGTAAAAAAATCCTTGGCGGGTCACCATCGTGGTCAGTCTCGGCTTACAGAGGCCATATAAAACAAAAGACAAGTGTTACACCACATGCGGCCGTTCTCAGGACACTTAGCCCGCCTTCATCGCCTTCTGTCAGCTCTTTTGTTTTTGCTCAAGTGTTTGTTTTTTTTTACCTGCGCTGACATGCACTGAGAGACGACCCATGAAAATAAATTCGTGGCTATGAGGCGCGAACATATTCATGAGGGTATAAAGTCGGGGATAAATTCGATCCATTGACAGCTAATTTGCTTGCCTAATAAAATGAGATGACACGTTGTTGCTTAACATTATGTTATAAACGCCATAAAACAAGCTTTCGATCAACTGTGATCCATAAAAGCCAAGAAGCATGAATCCTCTCAGCGTGTGGAGCGTGACCTCTCTAAGTCGAGTGTGAAGTAAGGTGTTAAGGTGATCCGAGGGGCCAGACAGGCAGACGGGGCTCTTCCAGGAGGATAATTGGTACAGTCTCAGTCTTATTCTAAGATCCTTCCTCCAGTATACCTGAGGAACTGGCAGGATACCTGGTACAGGTCTTTGTCAATTTGATGCCTTCCTCCATGGTCTACCTGAGGGACCAGGCAGGCAAGAATTAATCTTGCGCCATACATCGGCACCTCAAACCCGCCTCTCTGAAGCGCTCTGTTACTTGAGTGTGGTATTCTGAATGCAGCTCATACCACCTCCCCACCACCTTACACTCGAGTAAATGCGACTGCATCGTAAACGTAATTTCTTAACAGAGTAACAGCAGAGTCGTATTCTTTACCGAGCGTAACATCTCCAACAGCTGCGTGAATGACAACTTGTCGAGGTACAAATTAAATAGTTACTTGGAACGGCTCCCTCGCGCCTACCCCCTTGAAATGTTTTTTCTCGACTCTTTGACGTTATACCTTCCTGAGCTCATAAACACTTGTGTGGCCCGCAAGATGTTGTCTCCCGACCACAAGTCCTCCCTGCTTGGCCTCCAGTTGCTACCTGTTGCCGGAGATGAACGCCGGGCACTGAGCCTTTCCTGCCCCCAGCAACACTCTCATCATCATGACACACAACTAAACTGAGCCAATCTTTGTCTTATCCTTCTTTCCGTTCCCCTGACTCCTCCCTCCTTATCCATAATACCCTCTGCCTGGTACTGAACACTGACTAGTAGTAGTGTATTCTTATAACCCTCATAGTGTGTACCCTATGGCAGCGTCACACAGCGCTAACACTCTTCTTCCCTCCACTAGTCACCGTCTTGCCACTACATCTCCAGGCACGTCCCCTAGTCCCTGTTGCTTAAACCTTCCTTGACCTGTTATGTTCCCTCCGGTAATCCCTACCACCAGCTCCGTCCATTAACAACTAAGCTCACACCTCCTCCCATAGCCCATCCTTGGCTCCTTGACCTGGGTAGTGTCTCCTGACCCGTGATACACGCCCCTGAGCCTCCTCTGGGCCGTGCAGCTGAGTTAATCACCGCTTGTTGACGCGTCACTCGGTCAACAGCTGACCACTGGCCGTCATCCCTGTCGACCCCGCTACCCCGCACACGCTTATCCTTCCTGTATCAAGAAGATAACTGACAAACAAAACAACCCAAGATAACACAATGGTTTACTGTCGTCTGAAACTCGACAGAAACTGTATCAGCGAGATGTGAGGGTGTGGGACCAGAGGCAGCTCACGGGGCCACAGAATACCCTAATTTTATTCTAATATACTGTATGCATAATTAAAGGGCAGGCCGCAAGAGATCAGGGTCTGACGTCAATTCCACCCAGTGACCATCACCCCGAAGGTCACAAATATAATATTGTGATCAACTGCGCCAAGAGAAGGAAGGAAAAATGCACCAAGAAGCTGTCAAGGATTTTCCAGGTCAACTGGAAAGAAAACGTAGAGACTGGCGTCATATTGAACAGCCCGCCAATGGAGACCTACAAAAGTTTAATATAATAACAATAATAATAATAATAATAATAATAATAATAATAATAATAATAATAGAGGCAAAAGAACACCGTGTATGTCAAAAACTGTTCCACTGTGGAGGAGTGAGTGGAGTGTGAAGACCCAGACAGTGGAAGGGCAGCAAAGCGTCAGCGTCACCACCACCACCACAGCACACCCACCACCACCACCACCACCACCACCACCACCACCACCCACCACCACCACCTACCACACTACCACCACCACCAGCAACTTCGCCGGGTTTAGCGAGTAGCCATCATGCACAGCTGCTCTGCATGAAAGAAACCCGGCCCTGACTTAATTACAAACAAGATTTGACTTGGTGGCGGACAGGCAGGAAGAAAAGGCCATGAAGTGAGGTCAAACACCGCCAAGATCCGAGCCTTGGACGTGATTGATAGCCCTGATAAAATATTAAATTAATTTTTTTTCCTTTTACGGAGATTCTTTGATTACCTCAGCTAAGACTTGGTTAACATTCCCCTGATATGATCTGTCATTAGCTGTGGTTACTCCTCTCACACTCAACAAAGATAGTCTCGGTGATTTATGTGATTCATTTCCAGGAGAGGGAATCCCACTGTCCAGAGTGAGGATCACGTTATAATCTCTGACTATGATTATGTCCTCTCTTTAACTTGAACTCTCATCTCCACTCTGAACTTTTAAGAAAAATCATCTTACTTCACTGAATCTTATAAGGACTTACTATGATTATTTTCCTTTTAATACCTCAAGATAAACCAACAACTCGAGACTTAAAAAATAACTATGATAACATCCTCTTAACTATATAAAAACCCTGAAACCGATAGCCATAAATCATAGATAACCTAAAAAAAAAAAAATAAATAAAATGACGCTATGATTTCAACTGAGAAAATCCTAGCGTCTCCACACCCCCAAAAAAGACTCGGGGAAGGAAAGTCATAACCCGAGAGTAATTAGTGTGATAAGACTTGTAATCCGTATAATTATTACGCTGATAAGAGCTTTATTGTGGGGATGGATCCGCATCTGCCGGCCACCAGCTGACGTAGCAGAAGAAGACCTGACGAGGGTACAGAAGGCAGGACGAAGGGCACTCTCTGATGAGCTTACAGGCGGGAGAGAGAGAGAGAGAGATTAAAGACATGTGAAAGTTGGAAGGATGAAAAAGAGAGAGAGAGAGAGAAAGAAGTGAATAATGAATAAGAGGAGAGGCTAACAGAGAGTGAGATGGAGGTAAGGAAGAAGGAGGAGGAGGAGAGGATAAGTTTAAAGTCCATTACCATCAGGGGAAGAGGGAAGGATTTAGGGAAGGAAAGTTTAAGAGGGAAGGATTGAAGGAGGTTAGATGGCTAAGTGGGGAGGCAGAAAGTCTGAAAAGAAAATTTATGGGAAAGCAAGATATGGTGACTATAAAAAAATATATAATACCTATATGAAAAACAATAAGAATAATAATAGAGAGAAAAAGAAGAATAACTACAATAACAATAAAAACATCGATAATAACAGTAAAATAATAAAACAATAACACCACTAATAACAACTGCAACCACAACAACCCAGGAAGGACACACAGGTCTTTGTAGAAGGACGTTATAAGGACGGTGTGACTGGGTTGAGTGTCATGGCAGAGTTCCTCCAGCTGAGTGCCTTTGGGGTTAATTTAAAACACTGGGAGTATCATAAAAGCGCTGAGTTACTGCGTTAGGTTTGGCGTTGAGTACTGCATCGGGATTGGCGTTGAGTTACTGCGTTAGGTTTTGCGTTGGAGTTACTGCGTCGGATTGGCGATGAGTTACGCGCCGGATTGGCGATGAGTTACTGCGTCGGGATTGGCGATGAGTTACTGCATCGGGATTGGCGTTGAGTTACTGCGTCGGGATTGGCGTTGAGTTACTGCATCGGATTGGCGATGTTACTGCGTCGGATTTGGCGTTGAGTTACTGCGTCGGATTGGCGCGTGAGTTACCGCGTCGGGATTATACACGGTAGTATTTTGACGTTACATAATACTGCTTAATACGTAATTAGGTAAAATGTATAGTTGAATAAATGTGTACGTTATTTCTACTACTACTACTATTACTACTACTAATAATACAACAATAAAACAATAATAATAGTAATAATAATAATAGTAATAATAATAACAATAATAAATAACAATAATAACAACAACAACAACAACAATAGTAATAATAATAATAATAATAATAATAATAATAATAATACAATAATAATAATAATAATAATAATAATAATAATAATAATAAAATATATATATAATAATAATAATAATAATAATACAATAATAATAACCACAACAACACATCAAGTCCAATTAATTACCAAATATAAAACACTAATAATAATTAAAATATATCCCCAAAAAGTGAGTAGGGTAGGAAACTTCCATTAAGGGTGAGGAGGAAGGAGAAGCCTCAAAGACGGAGACGCTAACACAACCCGGTTTTAAAGACTGAGCTGAAGAGCAATCTGGGAAGGCAACATGATTATGTTGGCGGTGTGTTGAGCAGATTGGTCGTTCAGGGCAGCCATGGTTTGTAGATAACGACGTGCTAAAGCTTGACTCCTTCTTTCCAAGTTTACTCTTTCTTTTAAGTTTAACTTGAGATTCTTACCTCCGCCAAGATGAGGAGGGAGGAGGAGGAGGAGGAGGAGGAGGGGAGGAGGAGGAGGAGGAGGAGGAGGAGGGGGAGGGCCTTTTTGGGTATCGTCTAGATGAACGTTTTCTTTCGCTTTATTTTCTAAGTTTTTTTTCTTGGTGCGTTTACAGCTCTATATATGACTTGACCGACTGAGTGACCGACTGAGTGACTGACTGAGTGGACTGGTGTACTTTGTGATCGTTTTCCATTTCTGGGTCAAGCTATTAATGAATTACCTGGAAGATTAAAACCCTAATCAGGTAAACAGGTCCTAGGTGTTGGTTTAGCCAGGTCAGGCCAGGCCAGGCTCAGGCCAGCCAGGCCAGGCCAGGCCTCATGTCAGGCCAGGCCGCCAGGTCAGGCCAGGCCAGGCCAGGCTGGGCCAGGCCAGGCCAGGCCATGCCAGGCCAGGCCGCCAGGCCAGGCCAGGCCAGCCAGCCCCGCCAGGCCAGGCCAGGCCAGGCTCACGCCAGCCAGGCCGCCAGGCCAGGCCAGCCGCGCTCAGGCCAGGGCCGGGCCAGGCCAGGCCAGGCCAGCCAGGCTCAGGGCCAGCTAGGCCAGCCCGCCTGTGTTGGGGTTAAGTTAGGTTAGGTTAGGTTAGGTGTTGTGCTAGGTTAGGTTGCTGGGTTGTTAGGTTAGGTGAGGCTAGGTTGTTGTGTTGTAAGTGGTTAGGGTTGGTTAGTGTTAGGGGTTAGGTTAGGTTGAGGGAGAGGTTAGGTTAGGGTTAGATTAGATGGCTAAGTCAAGGTATCCTCTATCACTACCAACTTCCTCCTATGGTTTCCGTAAATACCACACTGCAAATACTAAGTTTTTCTACGTGGTGTTATCAGCGAGTCTTATTCGTGAGAGTTTGTGGACGTAAAATGCGTTAAATATTCTTTAATCCATTATGTAAATGTAAATTCTCCTGAGTATTTATAGAAATGTTTGATATCTAATTTTATATACAGGTTACGCTCTAGTTATTATATAAGATGGCTATTTGAAACACCATTGGGAGGTGACTTTACTACACAAGGCGTAAATATAGAGACATGAAAAAAACGTGTTGAGACGACAGATACTATACCTTGTAGATGATGATGATGATGAGAGAGAGAGAGGGGGAGAGAGAGAGAGAGAGAGAGAGAGGAGAGAGAGAGAGAGAGAGAGAGAGAGAGAGAGAGAGAGAGAGAGAGAGAGAGAGAGAGAGAGAGAGAGAGGGGGTGAAGACCAATGATGACAGGAACCCACAGAGGCAGAAGAGTCTTGAGTGTTTGGGAAGAGGGGAGAGGAGGAGGGTGAAGAGGAGAACGGGAAGAAGAAGAAGAAGGAGGAGGAGGAGAAGAAGAATACAATATAATAAAACAATATTGGGCGAAAGATAAAAATGAAAAAATGAAGAGGAGGACAAATTTAAAAGAAAAGAAAATAAGAAGAAGAAATGAACATATGATAAAACAAAGAATAATAAAAGCCAATTGATCAAACCAATGAAAAATTAATGTATATCCATGTATAAGAAAAAAAACAATCAAACCACATCACGGAACAATCATAGCCCAAACATCCAAACTCACAGTCAGCAGATGTTTCTCAGGTGTTTCCGGTGTATCCCCAGGCAGGTATAGTCCCCACAGGTAACTCCCACAGGTAGTTTCCCCAAGGTGTTTCCGCCACACTCTACCTCCTGTAGAAGAGAACAGAATAACATCATTAATATAGGGAACTATATGAATATTGTATTAATTTATTACAACATTTGAATAATTACAAAACAAGCTCTCAGGTATAATTACAGGTACAAGTCAAGGTACAGTGATTTCAGAATAGTATTACAACACAAATGTTACTCACGATAAAACATTATAGACGATGGAAAAAAGTGACATTAATTTCACTCGGATCAATGTTGTACACTAGGTCACCTGTAAACACACACACACACACACACACACACACACACACACACACACACACACACACACACACACATCATAATAAACCTAACTCATTCCATCATACACCACGGTGAGAGAGAGAGAGAGAGAGAGAGAGAGAGAGAGAGAGAGAGAGAGAGAGAGAGAGAGAGAGAGAGAGAGAGAGAGAGAGAGGACCACTTACTCCACTAACGCCTCCACACCACTTTACCACTTTGTTGATACCTTTAAACAACAACCTTGATATAATAACTACCTAATATCCACTTTATATTAAGACTTTTAGTGTAAATAAACAAATAAAACCGAAAACACACAAAGACGAAAGAGAAAAAAGTTAACTAATATAAATAACATCATTTACGGTTAGGTTACAGTGGATCCTGGACCTCAAGCTCCAGGTAGGTGTGTGTGTGTGTGTGTGTGTGTGTGTGTGTGTGTGTGTGTCTGTGTGTGTGTCTTGTGTGTGTGCTGTGTGTGTGTGTGTGTGTTGTGTGTGTGTGTGTGTGTGTGTGTGTGTGTCTGTGTGTGTGTGTGTGTGTGTGTGTGTGTGTGTGTGTGTGTGTGTGTGTGTGTGTGTGTGTGTGTAGATAAGGAATGGTGAGTGAGTGGTGGTTGGTGGTGTTTGTTGACTGGTTGGTGGACTGGTAGTTGGTGGTGGTAGGTACATCCAGTAGGTGGAGGATAAAAGTGGGTGGATGTCAACAAAGGTAGAGGTGGATGAAGGCTGAGAGATGCTTGAAAGTGGGTGGAGGAGGAGGAGGAAGAAGAAGAAAGAAGAAGAAGAAGAAGAAGAAGAAGAAGAAGAAAGAAGAAGAAGAAGAAGAAGAAGAAGAAGAAGAAGAAGAAGAAGAAGAAGAAGAAGAAGAAGAAGAAGAAGAAGAGTGAATGTAGATGTATGTGATGAAGAGTCAAAGAGGGTGGAAAGTGGGTGGAGGTAACACGATGAATATAAGGAGGAGGTTTTTCAAGTGGGTGGAGGGCGGAGAAATTAACGAGGGAGGAGTGAGGTGAGATATAATGAGAAGACATGAGGTGATAATGAAGGAGCTGAGAGACAGAGAGACAATGTTTTGTTAAAGAGATAATTATGTGAAGTGATGGTTGTGAGGGATGAGATGATGATAATGAGGTGGTGAGAGAGGAGGGGGGGGGGGGGGGGGGGGGGGGGGGGGGGGGGGGGGGGGGGGGGGGGGGGGGGAGAGAGAGAGAGAGAGAGAGAGAGAGAGAGAGATGAAGGAAAGGTGATAACGATGAGTAACAAAAATAATTCAGATTAAAATTGGAAGGAAAGGAAGACGGAGGAGAGGCATAATGAGGAAAAAGAAGAGAAAAGAGATGAAGAAACAGAAAAACGAGACAGAAAAGAAGACAAAAGAGGAGAGTAACAAAGAAAAAATGAAAACTCAGCAAAAAAAAAAATGACAAGTGAATTAGAGCCAAATCTTGAGAACTCAGTGACTGGTCTCCTGGTAGTCCCTCTGCTTCCATTTCCCCCGTCGTTCCTTCCCCCCTCCTGACTTCATTTCCCCTATTTCCGGAATCGGGGGACATTTGAACGGACAAAAGTCGGAGCTCATACCACCAGAGACCTTCCTCACCCTGTCTCCGGGGAATGTTTCTTCTTATTAATTTATATTCACCAGCAACCGAGGGTCATTTCTCATCACCAACACATAAATAAAAGATCCAGCTGTAACTGTTTGAGCAAGGGAGCCCAACGATACGATCGCCCCACAGTCCACCACCAAGTTGATCTGATTTCACTTATATGTTCAGAGACATCGTTTGTTCTTTCAGGTCAATACTCAGACCAGCACTAACTCCCTATATGAACAAGCTCGACTTATCACTTCCCTCGACCCTAACATTATGGGCCATAGGTTTCCTTACTGATAACATTCGAAGCCAGAATTTTCCCTCACCCTAACATTCTAGATAATCATCCCGCTATCATTCAGCCAAACATTCTACCATATCATCTATCTATCTACCCACCTCCCCCCCCTTGGTGGTAACATCACAAAACCACAACACGGTTCTCACTACCAGGAATAACAACCAGCGCTGCCCAAACCAAGACTTTCAGAAACCCAAGACGTCTGATTAGCAACACTTGAAGTAAATTGAAGCCACAACATACGCAGGGCGAGCCCACTCAGACCCCAGTAATATAATAACACGGAATTAGTGGCCCCAAGTACAGGCTGATGCTGCTAAATAAGTGATAAATGTTCTCTGCGTCCCGACCTGCCGCGTGGTGTACATGCAGCAGACAAAATGAAGATGAAAAGCATGGGGTGTAATAGAGGCCGATTGCATACCTTGTTCTCTGACTCCGCTCCGGATGAACCCTGCAATTTGTGTCGTAATTTTTTACGGTGAAGTGCGTCCCGACTTGATTGCTATCAAGATCAAGATCACTGCAAACGCGGGATGACTGTCAATTATATGTTTTCTCTTAATGAAAATTTATGTGTCCAAGACATAAAATATCTGAGGTTTTTTTTTTTTTTCTTTTCTCTTTTACTCTCACTTGGCTTTATTTACGATCATTTTGAAGGGATAACGTTTATAAAGAAGTGGAAGTGAGAGAAGGGGAGGGATACGACTGTGTTTTTACGAGATAATGACCGAGGAGACTCGTTTTATGTTGAGAGCCAGGTAAACAATGCTGGCCAGCGAGCCTCTCTCTCTCTCTCTCTCTCTCTCGCTCTCTCTCTCTCTCTCTCTCTCTCTCTCTCTCTCTCTCTCTCTCTACCTGTCTGTATTTGCTCTGTTACAATTTACAACTGCAGCCAAACGGATAAAAAAAAAAGCCCCTGCTATCAAAACTGAGAAAAGCTGTCCATCCAACAACAGTGTTCATGTACAGTTGGCGCAATCGAGACGAGATCACTTTCCTAGTCTGATATTAAAAAAGAATAAAAAAAGTAAAAAAAGTGTCGGACTATTTTAAAATGATTCTTTCCCAGTATTTTTGTTTAAGGTGTGTTTAGGAAGTAACTGAAAACACACACACACACACACACACACACACACACAAACACTTATTCTCCCTCTGTATCAACCAATTATCCGTGTTCACAATTACGGTTACCACAGATAGCCAGTCTTGCTCACCCAATAACACAGCGCCGGCTCTGGCACCTGGAGGCACTAATACTGGCAACATTAGAAGGCAGGTGAGGTAACGGGCCAGGAACACGCTCACCACTCGCCGACACACTTACTAACGCACTCACTCACTCACTCATACCACTTTACTCTTCTGTGTTATAATTTCACTATGATTTCGTCAGGTTAGGTTAGGGTAAGGTAAGGTAAGGTAAGGAAGTAAAATTAAATGGAAATATTAAAATAAAATAAACAAATAAAATGAGATTAGAGTTAGAGTTAGAGTTAAAGTAAAATAAGAGTTAAATGGAAGTAAAATAAAGTAAAGGTAAAATAAAATAAATAAAATAAAATAAAATATAAGTAAGAAGTAAAGTATAGTAAAATATAAAAATATATAGTAAATAAAACTAGAATTAGAGTTAAATGATAGTAAGGTAAAAATTATAGTGGTAAGGTGGAGTAGGTAAGGTGGAGTAAGGTTAGGTTAGGTTAGAATTGAGTAAGGTATGGTAAGATGGAGTAGGGTAAGGTAAGGTAAGGTTAGGTTAGGTAATAGTAAGGTAAGGTATGGTAAGGTAAGGTAAGGTTAGGTTAGGTTAGGTTAGGTAAGGTTAGGTTAGGTTAGGTTAGGGTAAGGTAAGGTAAGGTAAGGTAAGATAAGGTAAGGTAAGGTAAGGTAAGGTAAGGTAAGGTAAGGTAAGGTAAGGTTAGGTTAGGTTAGGTTAGGTAAGGTAAGGTAAGGCAAGATAAGGTAAGGTAAGGTAAGTTTAAG
>NW_024727688.1:885000-920000 GCF_018991925.1 Homarus americanus | reverse complement strand
AAAGTATGTATTAGACGAGAGGGGAAGGTGGAGATATAGTGTGAGAGGCTGCTGGGGTGTCTGCCTGACTATTGTGGGAGGTAGGGAGGTAGGTAGGGAGGTAGGAGGTAAGGAGGTAGGTAGGTAGGGAGGGAGGGAGGGAGGGAGGAGTGGTATACTGTAGGTGGATAAGAGAGAAAGTGAGAGAGAGGAGAGGAGAGGGTGTGAGAGTCATTCTCTTAAGAGTATGGAGGAGGAGGAAGGAGGGAGGGAAGAGGGGATAACAGAGGTGAATGAGAGAGAGAAAGAGGGAAGGATGTTAGAGTACCTTTCCTTTATAGGGTATGGAGGGGAGGGGTAGAAGGAATTGGGGTAGAAGGGAATGAGGGTAGGGAAGGAATGGGTGAGTGTATAAAAGTAAAAGTCTTTTCAGATGGTATATATATGGATGGGTGAAGAGCAGGAAGGATGAGAAGGGGGATGGGGACAGCTCACTCTTCTGTTGGTGGAAGAGCCAGGAAGGAGGGATGGAGAGTCAGAGGTAGGGGTGAGGAGGAAGGAGAGTCAGGAAGGAGGGGCGGAGGAGGGAAGGAGAGCTGTGAAGGAGGGACGGAGGAGGAAGGAGAGTCAGGAAGGAGGATGGAGGAGGAAGGGAGAGTCAGGAAGGAGGGGGGCGGAGGAGGGAAGGAGAGTCAGGAAGGAGGACGGAGGAGGGGAAGGAGGCCTGGAAGAGGAATGCAGAGTGAGGAGGGAGGGGACGAGGAGGGAAGGAGAGTCAGGAAGGAGGGATGGGAGGAGGGAAGGAGAGTCAGAAGGAGGATGGAGGAGGGAAGGAGAGTCAGAAGGAGGACGGAGGAGGAAGGGAGGGCCTGGAAGGAGGGGTGGAGGAGGGAAGGGAGTCAGGAAGGAGGGGCGGAGGGGAAGGAGAGCCAGGAAGGAGGGGCGGAGGAGGGAAGGAGAGCTGTGAAGGAGGGACGGAGGAGGGTTGAGGCCTGGAGGTGTGCAATAATGGAAATGCACGTGGGTTAAAAACCATCGTTATTCTTTCTTTTCTCGCTCAAGTCGAATGTTCCTGGTGCTGGGCCCGGCGTAGGTGCCCGGTCAGCCCATAAGTCTGCCCGGTGCCCATAACCCGCCGGTTCTGGCAGTCTGGTGGCTGGCGGCAGGCAGGCGGTCTATAAAACTGCCCGGACGTCGGTGCCCGGCTGCCCATAAAACAGGTGGTGGCCTGTTATGCCCATATATGTCAAGGTATAAGTTTGCAGCCATGCTGAAAGTGGTGCTGGTGTCATTGGCAGCTGGTGGCAGGTGGTGGTGGTGGTGGTGGTGGTGCTGGCGGTGCTGTTGGCTACACTCACTTTTTCACGCCACCATTTTTTACCCTATGTTATGAGACCTGTTATATAATGCTGTCATCTCCTTATTTTGTGTTGCCTGGTCTTCTTTTATTTCGTTTTTTTATGTATTTCTCTATGTATTTCTCTGTGTTTCTCATCTCACTTTCTCTTTATGTCTCCCACTTCATCCACTCGCCCCCCCCCCTCTCTTTCTTTCTCTAATCTCTTTCTTTTTAAATGTCTTTAGAGGAGGAGGAGAAGGAGGAGGAGAGGAGGAGGAGGAGGAGGAGGAGGAGGAGGAGGAGGAGGAGGAGGAGGAGGAGGAGGAGGAGTGTGAGTTACTATAGCAATTTTCCTTACCACCATCACCACCACTACTACCACCATCACCACCACTACTACCACCATCACACCACCATACACCATACCATACGAAACAAGCCAGCACCGTGAAGAAGAAGAAGAAGAAGAAGAAGAAGAAGAAGAAGAAGAAGAAGAAGAAGAAGAAGAAGGGAATAAATAACGAGGGAATTATGGACATTAGCTTCTGTCACTATAATATTCTTGCTTGCTTGACTCTTTTATCTGTAGGTCATTTCCTGTGTTGTTTGTAGAGTGATGGGAAGGGTGGGGGAGGAAGGGTGAGGGGTGGAGGGAAGTGGTGAGGGGAGGAGGGGGGAGGAGGGGGGGAAGGTGGGGATGGGGGAGGGATGAAGGGATGGAAGGAATAGGGAATGGGCAAGGATCGGGGAAGGGAGAGTAGTGGCACAGAGCCTCCTAGACCCCCCCCCAAATAAAAAAAAAAGACCGGAAAATGTTTTAATTTTTTTGCTTGGGGAATAAGGTCTTGGTGTGTGTGTGTGTGTGTGTGTGTGTGTGTGTGTGTGTGTGTGTGTGTGTGTGTGTGTGTGTGTGTGTGTGAGACCTTCCCTATCTCTTTTCTATTTATTTTATTTTCCTTCTTTATCTCCACCATCCTTCTTTACCCTCACATTAATCCTTCCCATTATCTTCTTCTTTTCCTTTGTTCTATCCTAAATCACATTTCCAACCGTGAACAAGAACAGCTTCCCTTTCCCACTTTCCTTCCCTCCCATCCCATTCCTGCCTGCCTACCCTACACCTCCCTTGGTATTTACAAACTACCCAACCAGTCTATCTCTCTTCCTCCCTCTCTAACTGTCTTCCTTCCCTCTCTCCCTTCCTACCTGTCCCTCTCTCCTATATATCTAACCTTCCTACCTACCTGTTCGTCTCCCTCCCTCCCAGGCGTTTGTGGCGATTGAGGTGGGCCATTCCATTCCCTAGCTCAGGACGGCACAATCTTCAGCCGTAGGATTTAATTCCCCCAGACTCCCTAACTCTTGTTTCCCATTAAAGTTGCTCACGGGAAAATACCCCGCCATCCTCTCCCGTTTTTTCCCCGGCCAGCCCAGCACAAAGGCGATCTGGAGCGGCTACTACCACCACCACCACCACTACTACTACTACCAGAGTCCACCACCACTGCTACTACTAACATTACCACCACTGCTACTACCATTACTACCACCGTGTTTTATTTCCTTTGTTTTTACCCCATCTCATTTTTTCCCTTTATCCTCTCTCACTTTTTCCCAAGTCACTCTCTTTCCCCTTCCCCCTGTCTCTCACTTTTTCTCCCAATCTCTCTCTTTTCCCCAAACAGACTTTTCCCCCAAGACTAACTTTTCCCCCTAACCTCTCTCTTTTCTCTCAAACTATCTCTAACTTTCACTCTTTTCCCCACATTTTCTCATTTTTCTCTTGACTCTAATTTTTTCCTCAACTATCTCACTTTTTCCCTACACTTTCAAATTTGTTACCCATACATTCTCACTTTTTCCCTCACATTTCGAAAAATTTTCCCTACCTGTTTAATTTTTCCTCAGTCCATCGCTTCTTAATTTCTTTCAATGTTTCCACTTATCTTAATTTCCCTCGGTTTTCCCTCAATTACTCAGTCTTCCTTACAATTTCCAAATTTATTGCACATTTTTTCTCATTTTTCCCCTAAAGTTTCCTCACCTTTTACTACACCTTTTGCCATCTCCCCTCTCCTTATTTCCTGGTTTGTTGTCAACACGAAGCAAAGAAATAATTTATATTTTTATTTCCATCGTTGAGGGTGGGGGAAGGGGAGAGGAAAAGAGGGGGGGGAATGGGAGGAGGGGGAACATAAAACACAATCAAGATTCAACATATTCTTCCTCCCCCCACCCACCCCCCCCCGACCCCCCAACCCCAACCTCTGACACTGCTGCTCCGCCAAACTATATAATTATCTAGTTAAGGTAGAGTCTCAGTACCATCCTGATGCCATTTTCAACCTTATGTATCTTAAAGTCAACCGGTTAAGTGTGTTCTTATAAATTACGGAACGACGAAAAAAAATTACGATGAGAATCTTTCAGACTCCCGAGCACAAATAGACAATTATTCTTACTAAACAAATGATTATATAGCTGAACACACACACACACACACACACACACACATTAAAAACACGCCTCGTTCTTCACGGCACTACAAGCAAAAGTTCAAGGCAAAGATTTATACGGCCATAAAATAATTATGTAATTAATAAAAAATAAAAAAAATATGCACCCTGGATACAAAGTACGACCCATCACCCTAGTACTATTAATCTTGTAAACAATTTGGAATTACGAGATAAATTTTCGACCAAGGATTTAAGACTGTCAGACCCTGAAAAATAATTGGGTGTTGAGGCCATTGTTGCGGTGGGTGACCAAGCCTTTATGACTGCCCTTCTCCACTCAATTTTACCTTCCCTCCCCTCCCCCACTTTTTATTATTTCTTTTGTTTCGTGTGTGTCATTCTTTATTGGTATCTTTATTGGTGTCAGTCTTTTATTGGTGTCAGTCGTTTATTGATGTCATTCTTTTGTAATCCTGTGTCACTATTGTTATTTTCTCTTGTTTTTTTGTTTCACTTTTCTTACCATTATTTAATTCCTATGTTATATTGTTCGAGTAAATCTGTTTAAACATCGTGAAGTGTGAAAGACAATTGTGTTTATTCGTCAAATGTTTAATTTGGTTCAGTTAAAACAAAATAAACTTTAATTTGTGTTACTTTACATGTCTAGTGTTCAACTATATTCCAGTCTCTCTCTCTTTCTCTCCTTCTGCCCAATTTATTCTAGTCTCCTAGCTAGCACACTCTCCTATTTAATTCCTCAATCTCAGGAATTAGATAAGAGGAGCAATTAATTATCTCTAATCTCAATTATATGGTCAAAATATTTAATTCATTTCAAAATACCATCTATCATCCATCTTTTAAAATCAATAATATATTAAGATATAAATTAAAAACCTCTCTACTGCCATACACCAGATATATAAAATTCAAAATCAAAATCCTTTAGTAAAACAACAATAAACACATATGAAAATTGTCTCAAATCTATACGTATATGAAGATAAATAAAACAAGAACTTATACAATAAATATTTCCATATCAGAAGAGGAATTTTATATAACAAGGATACAAGATTAATTCCTAAAGGCGCATTGGACTTAGCAACGTTCCCGCTATTGCAGACGCCCTCCCACACGCCTGTACACACCTGTTGGGTCGCCCGCTCCAGGTAGATGGTGGGGGAGATAATGGTGAAGACACAGATATTGTACGGGAAATTACTGTATTCCTGCATTACGGCTAATTACCTCTATTTATGGCACACGGTAATTAGTACAGGAAATTGCTGGGGGTTTTTTCCAGGGGTAAACTTATTATTTTGTAATTATCAATACACGTGTACAGTGAAGTGATGTTTAGGTTCAGGTATTTAGTATAAGTTTACAATGAGTACTGAGAGGTGCTAAGTCACGACCCTCCACCCACTAAGTCACGACCTTCCACCCACTGTGACCTTCCACCCACTAAGTCACGACCTTCCACCCACTAAGTCACGACCTTCCACCCACTAAGTCACGACCTTCCACCCACTAAGTCACGACCCTCCACCCACTAAGTCACGACCCTCCATCTTATACCAGTTAGCCCCTCCCTTGTCCCTCCTTCCCTCTCTCCCTCCTTCCGTCTCTCCCTCCTTCCCTCCTTCCCTCCTGCCAACATACTCCTCCTTCCCTCCATGACCTTCAACAACTCCCCTCCTCCCCTACCCCCCCACCCCTTCCCCAACATAAACACCACCATCCTCGTAAATTCCAGGTACACTGTTGTTGGTCACCAGCGTGTAGGAGACGTCAAGACGGACCGACAGGACGCACCATGGACAAGAATGGGAACAGCTGGAATCTTGGAATATTGGAATTCTGGCGATGAAGAAAGCGGAGGAGACACTACGTTTGGGATTAGGTTCCTATTTTTCTCTTTCTCTCGCTTTCTTTTGTAAACAAGGTTGGTAGAGAAAGTTTTAATTGTGTATAACGTTGAATGTGAGCGAGTGAGCGAGGGAGGAAATTATTCCCCGTGACACAGAGATTAAATCTAAACCAATTAAAACCTTTATTTACAGTAATTTGTTTTTGTTATTGTTTCTTTATTACCCGCCATGAGGAGGAGGAGGCATATACTGTTATACTCTGGTCTGTCTTGACATTCATTCATATGTGATTTTATTTCCTACTATGGGAAGGTAACAGTTGACTTTACACAAATACCATCGACTAAAATGTGGTGAATTCACTATAAACAGTCAGTCAGTCAGTCAGTCAGTCAGTCAAAGCATTACATTCATAGAGCTGTCAACGCGCCATTAACCAAACTCCATTGGAACACATCCTTCCCAATTATCTTATTTTACACTTTTATTTAATCGACTTCTTAATTCGTAGCTTCCGTGAGTCAATTGTTTTTCTCCTTAAGCTGTCATTTTCGTCTGCGGCCGCACTGCTAGTTACCAACCAGCCAGCCAGCCAGCCACTACGTCAAATTACATTGTTGTGTCTCTCATTATACACCCTGCTAACAAGGCTTCATGATTCGTGCCAATTTGGTGTCATTATGAAACTCGTATGTAACAAGTTTTCTACTTTTTTTCATTATTATTTTTCTATTTTGTTTGGACTTTATGTTTGTTTGTGTATTAAGATGTAATTTTACGTATTTATATATATAACTATTTTTCTATTGTATGTATGTATGTATGTATGTATGTATGTATGTATGTATGCATCATGGTTTGTGTTGAGTGAATTAAGGGTATAGACACCTCAAAAACGGGGAGAAGGAGGGGGAAGGGGGGGGGGGAAGGGGGAGGGGAGGAGGGAAAAGGGGAGGGGAGAGGGGAGGAGGGGAGGATAATAGAAAAGTATTTATTTTTCTTTATTCTTGTCCTTCGGGTTTTTTTTTTTCATACTTCCTTCATTTGCCATATTTTTTTTACTCTTTGTTTTATCTCTTAATTATTCGTTTTCATTTCATTCTTTTGCCATATATTTGTGTCTTCAACTTAAGGTTCACATTTTACTTCATTCCTCATTCTGGTCTTTCATTCTCACCAATCTTTTTTTTTCTTATTATTTTGATTTTTCTTTCATTTTTTCTTCTTCGTTTTCTCCCTCTTCAATTATTTCTTCTCATAAGCCATTCTTCCTCCACGTTTTTTCTTTCCAAGTATTTTTTTTTCACTGTTGATTCCTACCCACCTCTCTCTCTCCAGACTCCACTACGTCATCCAGATAATCAGACTTAATTTGTAGCCTCACGCCGTTTTCTTTGTGACAGGGCCCTTTAAGTAAGACTACGATATTTTAGACAAAGGAGGGATGGGGAGAGGGGGGTGGAGGCATTAATGGGCTGTTATCATGCGTCCTAACTGCCCTCTAAGTGCAGCTCGTTAGCCGACCATGACCCTAAAACGTATAAATCATGTTTATCCGCTGCAATAATTCATGGGATGATCTATGGCTCGTTGTAATTTCGGCCTTAATGATCAAAATTGTGTTTCATTATCTTGACCCGAAATGAAAAATAAAAATAAAAAAAATATGGTCGGTGGGCTTTCAGGTAACTTAGGCCAGTTAGATTATTAACCAATGAGAAATCGTCTTTATCAATTACCAGGTAACCATTCAGTAAAACGAAAATAAAGAGTACGTTTTCTAATAGGAAAAAATAAATCCTAAGTATAAATGAATTAACTCCTAGAGTACAATGACTTAACCCTGAGTACAATGACTTAACCCTTTAACTGCGAAAAAAATATGCTGGTATATAGCAAAACAAAATCGGAGATAAAAAACTCTATGGTAAAAAATAACACACACACACACACACACACACACACACGCACACGCACACACACACACACACACACACGCACACACACACACACACACACACACACACACACACACACACACACACACACACACACACGCACGCACACACACACACACACACACACACACACACACACACACACACACGCACACACGCACACACACACACACACACACACACACACACACACACACACACACGCACGCACACACACGCACACACACACACACACACACACACACACACACACACACACACACACACACACACACGATATACTGTGATGAGAGTCCTTCAATCTCTCTAGTCTTCACCACCAACACCAGATTCTTCTCCCTCTGCAGCTGTGGGTGGAGGAGGAGGAAGAGGGAGGAGGAGGAGGGGAGGAGGAGGAGAGCGAGGCTGGAAGTGATGGTGGTTGTGGGAGACAAGGTGGAGGAAGAAAGAGTAAAAGAGAAGGGAGAAGAATGGAGAGAAAATAGAAAAGAAGAACAAGGAGGAGGAGGAGGAGGAGGAGGAGGAGCTAGTTTATTGTGCACCCCCATACTGTGGCGAGTGTGGTAGGTGTAGTAATGAACGAGACCACTGTAATGGTTGTGGTAGTAGTGATGATGGTGTTCGGTGGTAGGGGTAATCTAGTTACTGGTGGTATTGGTGTTTATAGTGGTTAATGCTGGTGATAGTGGTCGTGATAGTAGAGGTATTGACGATGGTAGTAGTAGTAGTAGTAGTAGTAGTAGTAGTAGTAGTAATGATGATGGTAGAAGTGATAGTGGTGGTGGTAGTGGCGTCAATTAAGCCTTGGGTCTCATCGCTAACCCGGTATAATGTGTCACACTGCCTAAAATGAGACTCTTTTAGGACGGCCACTGAGACACACCAAATATCAGATATAGTAAGTCTCCCTAAGGTCGATGGTCGGGCGCCAGGCGAAGCTGTATCTGGTGGGAAGGGAAAGGACAGGAAGGGGAGAAATGGTGACGGGGGAAAACAGGAAGGGGAGAAATGGTGATGGGAAAGGAAGGAGAGAGATGGTTAAGAGATGGGCAGTGCACAGGAGGATAATATATGGAGTTTGATGAATACTGGAGGACACGAGAAGAAGATAGGAAGGGGATAAATATGGATAAAAAGTGGAATGAAAATGGGTATGATGAAATGGGAGCAAAATGATGGTAAGACGATTCCAAGGAGAGAGAGAGAGAAATGGGGAATGGGAGACATAAAAGGTATTGGAGATAATTCCTTTCCTCCCTTTATTCCTCCCCATCACCCTAACACACATGCAAGAAGATAGAGAGAGAGAGAGATAAAGTGAGAGAACGAGAGAGAGAGAGAGAGGAACACGGATTACAGGTAGGGGTTAGGGAGAGAAGGAAAGAGATGGGCGGTAATGGGAGGGAGAAGAGAGGTGTGGGTGATAGAGGGATGATGGGGAGGGGTGAAGAGGGGTGTGAGTGGGATAAGAGGGATGTGAGACGGATAAGAGGGATGTGAGACGGATAAGAGGGATGTGGGAGGAATAATAGGGATGTGAGAGGGATAAGAGGGATGTGAGAGGGATAAGAAAGATGTGAAAGGGATAAGAGAGATGTGAGAGGGATGGGAGATAGTTCAAACGAGGTGGATACGCTTAAGGGTTCCAAAGGGCCAGCATACTATAAAAAAATGTACCTCTCAAAAGAAAGAGAATCATTTTGAGCTTCGGAAGAGTAAAATGATTTCTGGTTTGTGAAATAAAACCCTCTCAAAGATTTCGACTTGGTGAAAAAGGGCAGAATAATTCAAAGTCTCAGATAATGGACAATTTTAAGACCAAGGACAATGATTTTTAATTAGTAAAAACAAGAAATAATTAAGTTTGTGAAAAGGGTAAATTAATTAGTATTTATGAAGAGGAAAATTTATTTAAAACCCGTAAAAAAAAGGGGTGGGGTGGGTGGGGAGAAAGACAGATTGAGTGAAAAGGACTGAATGATTTTGAGTTAAAGGAAAGGGTTTGTTAAAAAAGGATAGATATAACTTCTTAAATATTAATAATAATAATAAAAAAAGGTTCCCCGTTTAGTTACGTTTCCTTTCTTGTCATAGAAGTTAATAAGCAAAAAGCGAAGATAAATTGTAAAAAAATAGATAAAAAATACGAAATAAACAAAATACAAAGAAAACAAAAAAAATCGAAAAAAACATTAGAAAAATAATGAAACAAATAAAACAAGTAAAAATATATTCACAAGAAAATGAAAAACACGAAAAATAAGAAGAAAATACACCTTGCAATATTTTCCTTTTACTTTCTCCATAATTCCTTTTTTCACCAGCTCCTGTCTCCTCTCTTTACTCTCCTCTCTCTCTCTCCCACTAAAGGAAAAAAATCAGCCTCCTAGATATTCTCTCCACAATCCAGTTTCCCAGAGCGGGTTAGGGTGGAGGTGGGAGGGAGGAGGGAGGGAGGGAGGGAGGAGGGGGGATTATGGGAGGTTAAGGGAGGGGAAGAGGATATAGTTATAAAATGGAGAACGGGAAAGAGGAAGAGAGAGGGTTAGGGAAATAAAGAGGGGGGGAACAAGTATGGGGAATTAAATAAGGGAAGTGGTGGAAGAGGAGGGAGGGGGGTTATTGGAGTGATGGGGTAAGAGGAGGAGGGGGAGAGGAGAGAAGAAAGAGCTAAACGGGGGTGAGAGGAGGAAGTCGTGAGGGAGAGGAAGATAATAGGTTTGGGGAGGTGGTGGTGGGGGGAGAAGATGGTGGGGAGAATGGGTGTTGATGGGAGGATTACGGCAAGGAGTGGGGGATGGGAATGGGTGGTAGGTGGTGTAAAGATGGAAGGGGAAAGAGGAGGCTAGGGAGAGTAGGTGATGGGAAGAGAGAGAGGGGGAATGGGTGAGTGGGGGAGGGGAGAGTGAGGGGTGATGGCAAGGGAGAAACAGAGAGGGAGGGATGGGAAAGAAGGGAGAGAGAGTCGTGATGTGTGACGACAGAACCAGCTGATGACCGGGAAGAGGGAGGGAGGAGAGAGGAGGTGAGGGGAGAGAAGGAGAGAGGGGAAAGAGACCAGTTAGTTACCATGTTCAACAATAACCACACAACTACAATAGCAACAATAACCACAACAAACCTAACAATCCACAACAACAACAATCCCACTAACCAAATACAACCACCAGCAAAAAATAAAATAAAATAATAATACCACTAATCACCACCAACAACCCAACAACAACAACCACATGAAACACAGGGTGGAGCCACAAGTTCGGTGTCCCACATATAATGCATTAAACTATTGAGGATCCGGACAAATTCCTTTTATTTCCCGAGTGAGTGTGGGGGAGGACCACTGTCTTGAGGATGAGAGGTGCATTCTGCCATGAAATTAATTTCTAGGGGATTTCTCCAGGCCACATCTGACGATTTTTCATTCTCCTACTGGTGGTGGTGGTGGTGGTGGTGGTGGTGGTGGTGGTGGTGGTGGTGGTAGTGGTGGTGGTGGTAGTGGCGGTGGTAGTGGTGGTGGTGGTGGCGGTGGTAGTGGTGGTGGTGGTGGTGGTGGTGGTGGTGGTGGCGGTGGTGGTGGTGGTGGTGGTGGTGGTGGTGTGGTGGGATGTATTAGTGGTGGTGTTGTGATGGTGTGGTGGATATGAGAGCGGGGAGGGTAGAGGAGGGGTTAGAAGGTGGGGAGGAAGAGTTAGGGGAAAAAATAAGGGGAGATGAAGCTGGGGAGGAAGTGGGGAGTTATGAGAAGCTGGGGGAAAGAAGAAGGTAATGTAGGGGAGGTTAGCGGTATTGGGAGGGGAGGTGGGGTATATAGTGGGGAGAGGTGGGTGGTATGAGGGAGGTGGGGAGCATAGGAGTGGGGAGGTGGAGGTGGTGATGTAAGGGAAGTGGGCGGCGTAAAGGAGCACCATTACATAAGAGGTGTGGGTATAGATAGTGTGGCGGTGGTGGTGGCGGTGGTGGTGGTGCGGTGGTGGTGGCGGTGGTGGTGGTGGTGGTGGTGGTGGCGGTGGCGGTGGCGGTGGCGGTGGCGGTGGTGGTGGTGGTGGTGGTGGTGGTGGTGGTAAGGTAGGGGGGAGAATGACGCATGGTAGTGACGTCATGTGCTCCTGGCTATGCATGATAAGATTCACCACCAGCACAAGTTGCACCAATTACCACCTGTGTGTTTCTATACCTGGAAGTTCACAGTTCTGACTCTCAAAGGTCAATGGAGTTCATGATTTCAATTTTTCAACTAGAGATCACACACACACACACACACACACACACACACACACACACAGACACACACACACACACACACACACACACACACACACCCAGGTATATGGGACAGGTAACACTAACGAGATACAGCATTAGTTCTTAAGCTATAGGTCACCAGGCAGTTATCGTCGTCAAGTCATCAAATACTTAACTTTGCATTATTTAACCTTTAATTATTATCATCTGTACATCATTACTTTTAAACAACAAAGAAAATAAACCTAAACAGAAAAAATACACAATTTAACGGAAAATATCTCTATATGTCAAAACACCTATACAAACACACACACATAGATATATATTGCATTAAATAGGGATAATTGCCTATTAACGATAACCTCTATATATTTCTTTACCTGGAAACATTAAGCCATAGATTATAAACCTCATATATACGTATCTTTAAGACTATACAGTGATTATATTTTACCGGTATGTCATTCTATCAAACTATTTTCATCAAATATTTCTCCTTACACATTATCTTATCAATCTTCAAAGCAAAAGATAAAATAAACATACACAAAATTTAAATTCTTTTGGTTAAACTTAGAGCATCCAAGGCTTCCCTATTTCCCAGAATAAGACGATAACTCACTCAGGGGAAGAACACAGGCCAGCCGCGTCACTCACAGCTCCCACCCCCACTCCCCTCTAACATGAAAACTATATAAATATATCCACATAATATATATCTCATTATCTACACAAATGAAATACAAACACGACTTTAAATAACGTCAACAACATGTATATTCTCCCATCTGGGCCTGAGTCATCTCCTATACATAATACATATATGCATTACCAATTGTTAAGCATGATGGCTAATGTATGTATGTATGTCGTGAAGGGGGGAAGAGGAGGGAGTGAGCCTTTCTAGGACGAAGGGGAGAGTTACGCTTGTCTTAACTGTTAACTCAACACAGCCCGGGGTAACAGCTCCTTCGAAACACAGATAGTGTATGGGGATGTAACCTGTTTACCCGAGTCCAGACCCTTAGTACTCTACGGGATACCAGAGTCTCTCGGAGCATCACACATCCCTGGATAACTTAAATGAATAGTGAAGAACCTATATCTTAATACATACCCCTGGATAACTATACACTAGCCTGGATATCCCAACTCAAAAAGACAACTTATATATTACTTACGATATCCACACACAACACTAGATAACCAATTTATCCTTATATATCCTCGGTACTGCCTATAGGATATCTTACACTACATCCTTGAATGATTCATGTAAGGGCCTTTGATAACAGCGAAGCCTTGGATAACACCACCTCAACTCAGCAGAAGAACAGCCTCAATTTTTTTTCTTATTCCAGATACGTGTGGGAGGGAGGAGGAGGGAGGGAGGAAGGGGCAGGGATTCCGATCATAAAAATTCATTTTCCTCGACAGCTCTTTCAAGTGAGGGGAGAAACTTTGGTGAGAGTCGACGTATAACTAACCCCGACTCCCTCACTTCCCTCCCTTATTGCCATTGCTTCTTATTACGTCTTTCTTCCGCCTTCTGTTTCTACTTCGTCGGCGTCGGGGAGTGAGTCTGCCTGTTAGTAGTGTGTGTGTGTGTGTGTGTGTGTGTGTGTGTACTCTCATCAATCACTCGCCTTGCCTCACCTGTGGCATCATCATCATCATCATCATCATCATCACTACCACCATCACCACCATAATTACAATCACATAATCACCATCGCTTATACACCATCAACATCATCTTTCCACTGTGGACCATCACCATTATCTCGCGTCATCTCACCATCATCACCACACCGTCACCACCATGTTAGCGGCGGTGGACAACATCAGTGGTGGTGACAGAACTTCATCACCACTATCTTGGCTTCTCTCAGCAGCCCCCAGTAATCTCCCAGATAGGAACACCACTACTCTCTCCCACCCACCCGCCACCCACCCCGCGACCCACCCCCTGCCACCACCCTCAAGACCCGCCCCGCCACCCACCCACCAACGTGACCAATAATCTGCCTTGTACAGTGCAATATCCTTTCTAATATCACAGCTGTAACTTCCTTCACTGCCTCCAAGCGGGCGAGGTCTCCCCCCTCCCCTCCCACACACACACACACACAGCTCAGCAGCAGCGGCCCTGGAGCATGTGTGTGATGCTGGCTTAGTGGGTTGTGAGCATGTTCTCTATGATCCTTAAGAACATGGGTTCGAATGTATGTCTGTACGTGTGTGTGTGTGTGTGTGTGTAAGCGAACCCCCTCTCTCTCTCTCTCGCTCGCCCACAAGTAAGACAAACTCACAAACATATCTAAACTATCTAGTCCACTGTGTACCAACTATACACAACATGTATTTTCCACTCACCAGCCACAGTATACATTATAACCCAAGCTATGTATGTATGTATGTATGTATGTATGTATGTATGTATGTATGTATGTATGTATGTATGTATGTATGTATGAATATATATTTTATCAGGTGCTCTCCATGACTACTTACTCGTGTCAATATTATTACACATGTACAGTTAATTGCTGTAATTTAATCCACATTTCTATCATCTCTCTCTCTCTCTCTCTCTCTCTCTCTCTCTCTCTCTCTCTCTCTCCCTGTGCATCCTCACGCTCACCTCCTCCACCTCATCCCTCCCAGTCCCACCTAAATCTTTTAATCTTGTCCTCTTTTTTATTTCCTCTCCTCCTTTTTCCTCTCTTTCTTTTTTTCTCTCTCCAACTTCATTCTCTTTTTTTTCTCTTCTCCCTCACTCCGTCTTTCAGAATTCCTTTATTGAGTTATTCTATTCTTTATATTGTTGTTTATTTAATATTATAAAATAATTAACAGTTCAATGGAATAGTTTTTTTTTGGAGGGGGGGGGGGATTTGATGGGAATTTATCATGGAATTTATAATGTGACCTCTGACCTGACCCGTGTCACTAGTGAGAATAACAGAAAAATACGCAAATACAAGATAAACAATGACTGGCATAATTTTATATTATTTTTATCATTGACTGACTGGCCGATCAACACCCATTAAAAGATTGCAATATCCTCACTTCACTTTTTTGTAGGGAAGGGAAATGTAATTAGAAATGTGATATGTGTAGTGTTACGTAACTCAAGGTAACATGTGTAGTGTTACGTAACTCAAGGTAACATGTGTTAGTGTTACGTAACTCAAGGTAACATGTGTTAGTGTTACGTAACTCAAGGTAACATGTGTTAGTGTTACGTAACTCAAGGTAACATGTGTTAGTGTTACGTAACCCAAGGTAACATGTGTACTGTAGTGTTACGTAACTCAAGGTAACATGTGTATTGTTACGTAACTCAAGGTAACATGTGTAGTGTTAACTCAAGGCAACATGTGTTAGTGTTATGTAACTTAAGGTAAGATTATTAAACTATCGCACATTATTTGACTAAACTCTCACACAAAGTTCAGCTCAATCTTTCACACACACACACACACACACACACACACACACACACACACACACACACACACACACCACTCATAGTATTCAATATAATATGTATGAGGTAACACGTCCTTACCCGGCTATATTAATCGTGTGGTCCGCGGCAATCATTCATATCATACTTGTGCAACATTCAGTGAGGAGGGGGAGGGAAGGAGGGGGGAGGGGAGGAGGGAGGGGGCGTAAGATGCAATATACTCAACATTATGTTCGGTGCAACACAGAAGCTCAATGTTATATATCCACTGCAACATGGGGGTTATATTCACTGCAACATGTTATATCCAATGCAACATGGGGGTTATATTCACTGCAACATGGGGTTATATTCACTGCAACATGGGGGTTATATTCACTGCAACATGTTATATCCACTTCAACATTGGCATCAGATCCATTGCAACATACAAAGGTTATGCTACGGCACAAACACGTTATCACCCTCGTTACATAACACCTAATCCTTAATAATTAATAAACCTGCTACTGTAAATATATCCCACAAAATATATTTCGTATTATATAGTCGAGTATATTTCACGTTGTATCTATATGACACTACAGCCGAGCATACTATAGTATATGTGTATAACAAATCACATTAATTTGTGCAACCAACGCAACATACCGCACGACACGGCAACAAAATATGACATTATTTTGTGTATGATGTATAGTCAACATTATATTTACATGAATATTTGGAAACAGGTGTCGCCTATGAGGTATATACAATACTGGTCTTTATGATAAAACACACACACACACACACACACACACACACACACACATACACACACACACACACACACACACACACACGCACACACACACACACGCACACACACACCACACACACACACACACACACACACACACACACACACACACACACACACACACACACACACACACACACACACACACTGCTGTAGTTTGAGGAAAGGTCAACGTCACTACTGTAATACGGTAACGAGTGATTTTTTGACCCGAGGCTTTTGAAGTACAGCATAGGATGAAAATATTCACTAAAACAACGAGAATAAAGACAAAAAAAAAGTGGTAAAAGAGGGAAAAAATAGCCAGCGCATGGTAAATTTTCCTGTGCAACCCCTGAACAATTTTCCCCTCTGGTAATTGGGTGAGGGGAAAAATATTATACATAATTCCCTCCAGTATGAAGCACACTGGAATTAATTCTAGTTGAGGTAAATGAAATCCCTCACAATAGGATTGAATACACAGTAACGCGGTAGTCTTTTTTTTTATTTTGTATTCCCTCTCCGTGAAGAAGTACAGAATACAGTACACTGCCACTGAATCACACACACACAGTAATATTCCGTTTCCTCAACAATGCTCTGAAAATCCCATTCAGGCGCACTAAACGATGTAATATTCAGGCCATTTATATCCTCGCCGGGACTATTAAACACATATATTAACCACAAGATCCTATGGTGGTAGACTGCAACCTCACAAGCTGAAAGACCAGTTAGATGAAACCCCGGCAAGACAGGCGTATACCACAGCACTCCTGAGAATTTGAAATGATTACGTTTCATATTTTTGGGATTTGTCATATATGTAACTCCTATATACCCGAAGATGTTTATATATGTGGATTTCTCGGCAGGAAGACCTTTGGTATTCTGAATCTATTATTATAACGTAGTCCTCAGAGAATTCAATTCCTGAAGAAAACAAACACACGAAACCCTTTGGAATTATTTCATCATATGAGAACTAGTTTATGGAGAACTGTTGCTAGAAGGATCATTCTTTCCTTCAATGCTCTCCCTTCGTCGGAGGTCTTGTGAAAGTGAGGTCTACTAGTTAAGAACCCTTCTGCAGGAGCTTGCAATCTTCACACCAAAGGCACAGTGAGACAGTGAAAGAACCTGCATGTAGTCCCTGCTTATGACCCACAACAACCTTCCTACTGAGGCCTCGCTATCACACGCCTTCATGAAATTGACAGCCAATGGAAAACTTTGCTTCAATGAAACACATCTAACCAACTAAACGGTAATCCACAGACACCTTCTGTTGTTGTCTCGCGTTAAGTAAGACAGTGGTGGACGTTTTAATTGGTTGGTGATGAACCACCTCCCGGAGAACGAGCTGAAGAAACACAACACAATAACAGCCGACGTTAATCCGCAGATCATCCTCCATTCTCTGAAGGAAAATAAGACAGTAGGAGAAGCTTGAAGGTGGCTGGTGAAGACGGTGGAGGAGGCACGGTAACAGCAACACAGGTGAAGTGCGTCACCAAGAACACAAGTAACACTCTGACGCATCTGCTGTTGTCTGGAGTAAAACAAGAGAGGGAGAGGCAGACATTTTAAATTGGCAGTGGGCGAGGACTCGTCAAAAGGCGCATTTGCAACAACAGACTCAACTTATGGCAATAATAGCTTGTGTAAATCCAGAGACGTCTCCTATTGTTCTCGGAAGTAAAACAAGAAAGTAATAGACGTTTTAAACTGGCGGTAAGTCGAGGATTCGTCTGAAGAAGGCGCAGAAGAAGCGGTACCAGACATGAAGTATGGCAATAATAGCCCCACCGATCTTTTTATCCAGGAGTTGAGCTCCGGCAACCAGCCTGCTTGATTGCTCCCTCAAAATCTCAGGAAATCCCCCGGTCCTTAACGAGCCGGCCTGCCGCTGTGAGGCTGCCGCCAATATTGCTGAGCTCACTTGTGGCGGTGGTGGAGGTGTTGTGGTGAAGCTGTGGTGGAGGTGGAGAGGTACTCTGGTGGGAGGTGAAGAGGTACTGTGGTGGAGGTGAAGAGGTACTGTGGTAGAGGTGAAGAGGTACTGTGGTGGTACTGTAGAGGTGGAAGTAATTGTGGTGGCAGCATAATAGTTTTAAGACTGTTAGTACTTGTGATGATGTTAGTACAATGGTTATTCTCAACTAATGGTGAGTTGCTGTATAGTGTTACATTAGGTGGTATAGTGGCGTGATGGTGTTGGCTCTCCATGAGTCGTGTGGTAATGGTGGTTGTGGTAATGGTGTTGGCTGTAGAGGATAGTACGATTGTTTTTTTTCTTCTTATTGTTGTAGTAGTAGTAGTAGTAGTAGTAGTAGTAGTAGTAGTAGTAGTAGTAGTAGTAGTAGTATAGTAGTAGTAGTAGTAGGTAGTAGTGTAGGATAGTTGATGGGTGATCACTATGGCCTCCTACTCTCCTCCTTCTCCCTCTCACTCCCACTCATTCTCTCTCTTCTCCCTGATGATCACAAGGTACGGCAATCCACCTCTCACCATTTTCCCTGCTATCATGTTCCAACTTATGAATAAAGCAACACGTGATCACCTGGACTCTAAGCCAGGATAAACAAACACCTTTCAACCCACGCCCTCCCAACCTTAGTCACTTTAGATACGTAGGACTTAACTCTAATTTTTCTTGTCGGTAAAGGTATAAAATAAATTAATTTTCTTTCTTTTCTTTCTTTCTTTCAGTCAGACATAAACAGACATTTGTTCTGCACTCCAACATTTCTTTCACTCTCTCTCTCTGTGTGTGTAAAGTGCATCAATTTTACGATTCACATCTACCAAACCTTGTACAGGGAGCAGGTTCGATTCTACCGCCAATAGAAATATTTACACGACAGCCAATTTACAAGCCACCCAGGTCACTGCAGTGGCCCAGGTAACAGCGAACAGCATGACGGACGGTGATCCTAACGAGATGCAAACTTTGAGTATCACACACACACACACACACACACACACACACACACACACAACACACACACACACACACACACACACACACACACACATACCTGTCTTGTAAATAGTTCAGGTCTAGCAGATGTACTGATGCTGTCTCTCTCTCTCATTTATTCTTCCCCATGGCTCTCATTTCCATTTTTATTGTTTTTTCCATCATCTCCTTCCTCTTTAAATAACCTTACTGTTCCATTTTCTTCCTTGTCAATGTTTCTCCCTCTATCTCTCTCTAACGTCTCCCTTGCCCTCTCTTGTATCTCTCTTATCATGTCCTTTATCTCTTTATACTGTCTCTTCTACGTTTTTTCATTATCTCGTTTCTTTATGATCATTATTCTTCATATTTATCCTCCTCTCCCTCTTCCAACCTTCCGTCTTCTACCGTCTAGAGCCTCCCTTCCTCTTCCTCCTCCCCTTCCTCCTCCTTCTTATATCCTCCTTCCCTCTCCACCCCCTCCCATCATCATTACTCGCCAGATCTCGCCACTCAACACTTGTCACATCTGCCCTTCCAACATTTCCACAATTTCTTCTTATCTCTCTCTCTCTCTCTCTCTCGCTCTTCATTTTCTTCCTTTTATTATCTTTTTCTTTCGTCTACGATTTGTTTCATCATTTATTTTGTCTATTAATTCTTCATCTTTTCTTCCTCCATTGTTTCATTTGCTTGTTATTCTGATTCCTTATTCTCTTCCTCTCCCTCTGCCTTGTATCTCCTTCTTCTCTATTTCCTCCTCTTCTCTGCTCCTTCCCCATCTTCCTCCTCAATTTCCTCCAAACTCCTTCCTTCTTCTTCTTCCTCCTCCTTCCATCCATCATTACCAGTATCTAGTGACTCTCGTTCGGTAACAATGTGTGTGTGTGTTTGTGTGTGTGTGTGTGTGTGTGTGTGTGTGTGTGTGTGTGTGTGTGTGTGTGTGTGTGTGTGTGTGTGTGTGTGAGTCGCTCTTAAGACTGTTCAGCTCTGAGTCGAAATTCTTAAAAAGTCGAGTCTCATAGCAATATCAGCGCCATCTTGTATCATATCTCACGTACATAAAGTTTAGTTAGATGTTTTGAGATACATTTAAATTATTTCCTGTTAGGGATTATTTAGGGAATTTAGATTATTTTTCAGTCGTACCATAAGTGTGAAGGTTAGATACGTTCTCACATAATTAGTCTTAGGAATTATTTCCTAGTGTCGTACCGTAAGTGAGATAGTTATGTCTCAGCCACCACGTTATAACAGTGAGAAATATAACTTAATATTTTTTTTTATAACTTAAGAGAGATATAGTTACGTTCTTTAAGCTCTATAGTTTAAGATAGAGGTAAAATAATAACTTACAAACTTATTGAGAATCTTATCTTTGTGTCATTCTTAAACAAGTTAATTAAGATACCTTCACATATATTTCCAGGTAGGTGAACACAAAAAAATCGACGTACAAAAACCTTAGAAAAAAATAATCTTTCATTTGTACTGCACTGAAAGGAAGCCAATAGATGGGTTTACACACACACACACACACACACACACACACACACACACACACACACACACACACACACACACACACACACACACACACACACACACACACACACACACACACACACACACACACACACACACACACACATTGCCTTTAAGAAACCATCTATATACCATACCTATGAGGTAGTTAGATAAGTTCTCTATTTCCATATAGACGGACTTAGAGGGTAGGGAGGAAGGGGGGGAGAGTAGGGGGAGAGTAGGGGGTGAGGAGGGAGGGGTAGAGTAGGGGGAGGAGGAGGAAGAGAGAGAGAGGGAGGGGGAGAGGAGAGGTAGGGAAGGGAGAGAGAGGTAGGGAGGGAAAGGATAGGGGAGGAGAGGAGGGTAGAGGAGTAAGAGTGGGCAGGTGACTTATTCAACTCACTAACTTCTGAAACACACCATCTTTGGCTGCATCATAAAGTGACCAAATTATATACATCCTCACATTTCCAGTTACAAAGAGAGAGAGAGAGAGAGAGAGAGAGAGAGAGAGAGAGAGAGAGAGAGAGAGAGAGAGAGAGAGAGAGAGAGAGAGAGAGAGAGAGAGAGAGAGAGAGAGGAGAGAGAGAGAGAGAGAGAGAGAGAGAGAGAGAGAGAGGGGTAAAAAAAATTACCTACGAATTTTTGGGGTCGGGGAGGGGAAGGAGGGAAGGACATTGGGGGAGAGGCATGGGTGGGAAGGGCATGGGGAGGAGCATGAGGGGAGGGAGGGGGAAAATTTGAGCCTTGCAGCTTTTTCTTATGTCCCCAACTTCTGTCTCTAACAATTAAAAAAAAAAAAAAAAAAAAAAAGTTTAGTGTCAATAATGGCAGTTTTATGATGGAGACAAGATGGTTAGGTTAGGTTAGGTTCGGTCTTTTAATTAGGTTTAATCTTATTCATTAATTTAATTATTTTACAACTATCTATTTATTAATTTATTGAGCCACATATTTTTTTCATTAATATAACTAATTATTTTTATTCATACATACATACATACATACATACATAAATACATACATACATACATACATACGTACATACATACATAAATACATACATTTAATTTGAAACTATATTGATAGGTCAGTTCCGTTGATCATTTAGTCAGTTCTAAAATAATAAAGACAAAGAAGGAAAATGAAAGAAGAAGAAGAAGAAGAAGAAGAAGAAGAAGAAGAAGAAGAAGAAGAAGAAGAAGAAGAAGAAGAAGAAGGAGAAGAAGAAAGAAGAAGTGGTGGTGGTGTTGGTACAGGATCGTGCCGCACAGTAGTGACTAGTGGCGACACTCCTCATCATATTTCACACCCTCTGTTCTTCTTCCTCTTCCTCCTCCTCTCTTTCTTTACTACCCTCCTCTCTTCCTCCCCTCCTCATCTCCTACCCTCTCTCCTCTTCTCCTCTACTCCTACTCTCCTCCTCTCCACCCCCTCTTCCTCCTCCTCCTCTTCCTCAACCCACTACCGTAAGAAACAAATAAAATAAACAAAAAAAGCGCGGGAAACAATTTCTCCCGGACAGTTACCGTGATTCATATTATGGTTTGACAATATTGGGCTGTGGTAAATCTTACGAGGCACGATGCTTCTATATCGTCCAGTAGGCAGGAATCACGTGAGAGAGAGAGAGAGAGAGAGAGAGAGAGAGAGAGAGAGAGAGAGAGAGAGAGAGAGAGAGAGAGATATACCCACCATAAAACGTGGACAATATTTATCCCGTCAAAGAGAATGACAAAACACTCGTCCAGTCAAAGGTTACTACAACACAATTTCGTCATCAATTTATTACGTCATCAATTTATTACGTCATCTCTCATATTAATTATTGATGACGTCAGAGAGTAAGTGACGTTCGTGTAGAAATTATAAACGACTTAATCTTGTTTAACCGTACCTAAACTGGCCGTGAGAGGTCAGGAAGGCTTTGGTGTAGGTCATAATAGGTCAGGTATTCTTGGTTAGGTTAGGTTAAGTCAGGTGATTGCGTTAGATTATGTTAAGTCAGGTGATTGGGTTAGGTTATGTTAAGTCAGGTGATTGGGTAAGAATTTGTATATTTTTCTACAGCTCTGAGTGTTTATTGCCTCCCGGGAGTAGTGGTTTATTTGTCAATGTTTATGTTTGTCCTTGTTAAAAGTAGTTTGTGACTCTCTCTCTCTCCTCCTCCTCCACGACATCAATAAATGAATATACCCACCACGTAAACAACCATCAATGACGTCACGATTACCGAAACAGCGGGACTCGAACCCAGGACCAGCTAGACATCCAATACCAGGAATCGAACCCAGGCACTGAAATCACCTCCAAGGATGAAATAACTTTGTAGCAGAACTTGAACCTAGGTCATGTCATCCATATCTCACCTCCCTCTCTCTTCGTCCGTGACCTTAATGTGTTCTCCGGTGTATGAGTCCTCGTCCTTGATGCTTGGGACGTGAGCAACATCACGTACAAGATTCATCGTCACAGACACATCCTCACACGTGATCTCCACAGTCCCATACTCACTGTTACACACGTGACTCCCACCATCACGTACAGCAAGTTACTTCTGGTCATATTTTATCACGTCACCATTATTTACAATTGATCTGGGTTTCTCACCATCACACAACACCATCCACGGCTCTCACCATCACACACAACCATCCACGGCTCTCACCATCACACACAACTATCCACGGCTCTCACCATCACACACACAACCATCCACGGCTCACCATCACACACAACCACATCCACGGCTCTCACCATCACACACACACAACCATCCACGGCTCTCACCATCACACAACACCATCCACGGCTCTCACCATCACACACAACCATCCACGGCTCTCACCATCACACACAACCATCCACGGCTCTCACTATCACACACAACCATCCACGGCTCTCACCATCACACACAACCATCCACGGCTCTCACTATCACACACAACCATCCACGGCTCTCACTATCACACACAACCATCCACAGCTTCGTCGTGGTCGTTCTGGTCGTCTTCGTAAAGCTCCTCCAGCAAGCCATACTCTCCCGTTTCCCCTTCTCCTACTCCTCCTCCTCCTTCACCTCCTCCAGGAGATATCTGTCTCTCTTTACAGCCTACTTTTATCTTCTTAGTATTCCGGGAACGCCCTGGATTCCCGATAGGAACGGCAGGAATCTGTTCCGCATGCGACGGATACACATCAGGAATCGTTCTGGAATTTGCTAAACTTAATAGGGAATAGATGCAATTCTTGGCGGAATTATGTCAAATTTCTGGGTCAGCTGTTTTTGACGTGTGTGTGTGTGTGTGTGTGTGTGTGTGTGTGTGTGTGTGTGTGTGTGTGTGTGTGTGTGTGTGTGTGTGTGTGTGTGTAAAGGTTGTTTAGGTATAGGTAGGAAAGTAGGAGTGTAATTAGGGAGGTAGGAAAGTAGTAGGGGAATAGGTAGGGAGGGTGGCGGCCGCGCGGTCAGGTGGAGAGGCCAAGTCAGAAGTGGTGCCTGTTGTGGCTATATCATTAATTATATCGTATCGATCTATGTTGTGGGGCACACCACCGCCAGCGTCCCCACCAGTGTTCAGTAGCAGCAGGCAACACCCGTTGGACCATCACCCTACACACTAACAATACTTTAAATTGCTCAGCTAACTAAGCTATCTCTCCCTGTTTAATTACTTCTTAAGCGCTAAACTAACGACGCTACCTTCCTGCTAAATTATGTAACCCCTCTCTCTCTCTCTCTCTCTCTCTCTCTCTCTCTCTCTCTCTCTCTCTCTCTCTCTCTCTCTCCACTTCTCTCTCTCTCTCCTTTCCTGCTACATTATGCTCTATTTCTCGCTGTTATATAGTAAGCACCATAATCGATTAAGCTCTATTAAGCTCTATCTCTTTGCGCCACAATCCACTCTAATCTACTAATAAGCTGTTAATATTATAGTTGACGCTAAAAAGCTTTATACTCTTACTGTTAAATTGAGAGTAAGATTTCCCTTACTGTTAAACTGATACCAAGCTTTCCTCTTACATTCAAACTGCTGAACTGAATCAACGCTAACTAAGCTTTCCCTTGGCTATACTGTTGCACATATTGCACACCTACTAAGCTGGCTCCATTTGCGATACTGTCACACTCACTCACCGCTAACTATAAGCTGTACCGTACCGCTAAAACCTATTGCTTACCGCTAAGATTCAGGAGTCTTTGGTCACTACGTGTTTAAGAGTGTCTCACGAAGCCATCTCCTCCTGCTAAACTGCTATACTCATTGTCTGCTTACATATTCTCTTTTATAATGTGTTTGTCTTGTTGTTTTTTAATTGTCATGTGGCTAGAGTTAACGCCTATTGAGTTTATGGCACATAGCCGCTATATTGCTACATTTGACGCGGTTTTTATTGTCAGTGCTGCCACATTCACACAGCTCATAATGCTTTTACCGCCACACTTAAACCATCGCTCGTAACACCATGCCTGTGCTACACTGTATCGCCGTCTCTAATACTGTAACTACGACACCATAACTACACTGCCACTACATCATCACTACACTGCCAGTACATCATCACTACACTGCCACTACACCACTACACTAACACCATCACTTATGGTTTATAGCACATCTCTCTCTTCTCTCCCTGAGCCCGGTCACTCCCCATCACACTGGCCATGATACAGCTGCCTACCTCACTCCTACACCGCTGCTGGGATTTACTTTATGTGTTGATAACTAACGTGCCGAGACAACTAGGGGGCGTATTTTTTTTTATTACTGCATTTTCTAGAACAGTGATGTGAGGATAATCTCTAGTGAATCCTTTGATATGTATGTATGTATGTATGTATGTAATCTGGTAAAAATATACACACACACAGACACAAAGAAAGAAAAACAAACAGTTATATATCGAGGTAAAACAGACATAAATCGTAACAATAACAACTCTTTCCTAACCCATCATTGGTTCTTTTACCGAGCGAGGGAGGGGGGGAGGGGGGAGAAGAGGAAGGAGTGAAGAGTGAAGGGAGGAAGGAGAGGGAGAGGGGTGTGGGGGAGGAGGAGCCTGGGATGAGGGAGCGGGAGGAAGAGAGGGGCCTGAGAAGGAGAGGAGAAGTGGGGGGTTAAAACATGGAAGGAAATTATTCAATTAAACTTTCGAAGTCGTTTTGATAAGGTAACAACGTCCTAATAACTTTAATTCAGGTTGCATGTCCCAATTTCACAAGTTGAACGCCGGAGAGATTCTATTTACTAAAAATAAAAAGTTCGGGAAGGCAGCTAAGAGCAAACGGAATATTTATAACAAGGGTAAGGAGGTGGGGTTAGGGGCTGAGGGAATGAGAGGGGAGTGGGAGAAGAGGTGAAGGTGAGGGTGAGGAGGTAAGGGAGGTGAAGGTGGGTGTGAGGAAGGGGTTGGGTAAGGAAATAGGGGGTAGGTGGGGGGTGAGGGAGGTAGGAGGTGGGAAGGGGGTAAGGGAGATAATCAAAGAGCGATACGTAACGAGTAGTGGGGAAAATAACGATAGGGGGTGAAAAGTCGAGCCAAAAGGTTGAAGAGCAGCTAAACCTCCCAGGACCAGTGGGGCAGACCAGCAGCTAAATGGCAAAACTGAAAACCCCAAAGGATAAACTATATACTATCCTAACCTAATTTAACTTAACTTAACCTAACCTAACCTAAGTATCTTTTGTATACGTAGAGTGACCATAAACCATCACAAATTCATATTATTTTACAGTCAACATTTAATATCCAGTAGTGTCACGCTATCAATTTGTACGGGTTGGACGGATCGAATTAAAACACACACACACACACACACACACACACACACACACACACACACACACACACACACACACACACACACTCAAGAATACTATGACCAACAGTGTACAATCTGGTGGCTTAAGTAAGTTATTCAACGGAGGAGAGAGCTGCAGGTGAGTGAAAGAGTAGTTTCTTCAGAGGCGTAACACAATCTTCATTACCTTACCACAGTATATCCTGCCTCCTGCACCGCTCTCCCCCTACCTGGAACACAACAAGATACACTGTTAGTAAAGGTGTAGTTATTAATGTACTATATAGAACAAAAGGTGAGAATAGGGGGCAATAAAAGGTATGGTAAAAGTACTTATTTACAAATTACTGGTATATTGGAAATTCATGTTATGATTTTTTTTGTCATGAAGGGACACACACACACACACACACACACACACACACACACACACACACACACACACACACACACTTACGTTATCCCGTGACATACAAAGGTGTGCGTTAGCAGGTAATATCTTTCACATAAAATGACGCTCTGTGCTCCATTCTGCCCCGGTGGTGAACCATTAACGGGAGACATAGGAGGTCTCCATACAGCCACGCCACAGTCACCTATCTCACCATCGATTCGTAATAAAGACGGCATTAGCTAGTGACCCTGTGTGGCCCACGTCGCTAATCCTGACTCCTCCCTCTGCCTCTCCTGGGGGTCACTGGGAAATTCGTAAAGGAGGGGGAGGGAAGAGGAGGCAGATAGGAGTAGGGGAGAGGAGGAGACGAATGACGGGATGAGGAGGGGGGTGATGGGGTGGGTAATGGGAGGTGGTGGGGGGTGGGGGAGTGGGGAAGAATGGTTAGAGGTACAAAAGAGGTGTGGATGGTAAGGGGTGAGAGGGGAGGGAAGGAGATGTGGAGAGGGATGTAGGTGAGGTGGTGGGCATATAAAGGTATGTGAAACAGAATAGTGTAGTGGAGAGTAAATGTAAACGAAACTCTATGTAACAGGAAGGAAGAGAGAAAAAAAGCAGAGGTGAGTGAGAGAGGACTGAGTGAGGGGAGAGGGGTAAGTGAGGGAGAGAGTGGGAAGTGAGGAGAGGGGGGTAAGTGTATGAGGGGCGAGGAGTAAGTGAGGGGAGAGGTGAGTGAAGTACAGTGGTGAGAAGTATGTGAGGGGTGATGATGAGTTGTGAGGTTTAGAGAAAGGGGTGATAGGGGGAGAAGTGATGGGGGTTTATGGGAGGGATGGGGGGAGTGTATGAGGGGGTTATGAGGGGATGTGAGGGGTGGCTAGATCAGATGAGGGAACAGGAGAGGTGTGTTAGGAGTGTCACACCTTTACACACACACTCTACAACCACTCCCCACCCCCCACACACACACTCACTTAACACAGCGGCTGACCACAGTCCCAGTACCGTGACTGTACCATTGTTCAGGTCATGGGTGCTGACGGGTGAGTGGAAGGGGACAACCACAACACCACTCATCCATTGTACCAACCACGGGGGCACTAATGGATGACTGGGAGGGTCAGGGTACCACTGTAACACTACCCATCACTACCAATGTCCTAATGCAAGAATCCAAGCACCCAAAACCTACAGTGAAATACCTGATCAAAAACAACTTAGAATTCAACATCAAATCCCAGACATTAAAAACACGAAGAAAATAAATCCCCAAACTCTATTAAATAAAAGAATCATAATAAATTCCTATCCCAGATTATACGTATATAATTACCTGGGGCCCCAAGATTATATTATATAATTAATAAATATTACATGGCGGATTATAGCCTAACGTGTTGATAATCCGTCCTCGATAACGTGTGATAACTAGGCGATGATCCAGGCATAAGCTCAGGGCTATCGTGTTGGGGTGTGAGTCTGGCGCCAGTGAAGGGGGAGGTGGTGGCCGGGAGGTGGTGGCCGGGAGGAGGTGGCCGGGAGGAGGTGGCCCGGAGGAGGTGGCCGGGAGGAGGTGGCAGGGCTTGCTGTCCTGGACCACTGTTTCAGTGGTGGTGGGAAGGGGGGAGGGACCTTATGTACTGGTATGGGTGTGTGTTAAATGAACATTGATGCGTGCGTGTAAGCGTGGACAAATAGCCGCCATGGGTCCTTGTACGTACACACACACACACACACACACACACACACACCTCCTCTCTACCCCTACCCCTCTCTCAACCCCTTCCCCGCCTCACCCTCTTCGTTTGTCCCAATATACTTGACCAAATGTACACAGCGCCTGTACCTCCCCTCCCTTTCCTCCTCCTCCACTTTCCACCCCCCCCCCCTTCACCTTACCTCTCCCTCCATCTACGCCTTTCCTTTCCCTCCCTTACCTCTTACCCTAAGCCTTCCCTTTCCCTATTCTTCTCTTTCCCCCAACACTGCCCCTCTCCACCCCTCTCACTCGCCACGGTCCTCCAATAATAGACCATCACAGAAGGAGAAAGTTCTATAGTCCGTCGCCTTCACTTGCTTAAAGCCTCAATTTTCCCGGGAAACAGTGTGAAGTCGTCCAGAACCACAATGGCGTGAAGATCTACGAGGTGTGGTGAGGTCTCGTGCCCTTGTGGCTCCGGCTTGAAATAACATCAATAAGCAGAGGCTGAGTGGCTCAAGGGACTCGCAGATCAATACGCTTTCACAAGGCGCGTGTCCTTATTCCTCCGAGGTGTCCTTAGCATCAATAATTGTGCAGTTATTGATCTCATTACCAGCGTGTTGGCCGCCCTAGGTCAAAATCACAACAGCTGCTCCTCTTTCTCTCCCTGAGGGTCTTGACCTGTGCCCTCACACTCAAACACTCACATATAGCTCAACACTCAGCCGTAGATTACCTGTGTACTGTGGGAAACATGTTGTCAAATCAACACCGAGACTCGACCTTCACATGATGCTTTCTCTAATCCCTGGAGTGACAACGACTCGTGTAAGAATATTGGAAAATGTGAGTCCAGGCCGCCAGTGTTTAAGGCTCTGTATGTTACATTTTCCCTACAAAGTAAAAGACGACATAGTTAGGCTGGGAGTGTCGTGTCAATACAAAGTCGACGTTGTTTTAGTCGATGTCTTTATGTCGTAAAGTCATCCAGTCACAACCATACGTCAGTTTTGTTTCCCCAACGACGCGTCAACATAACAACAACATCATCTCACAAACATAGGACTCTCAAAACAACATCGTTCCCAATTCTGAACCCATGAACCGTCCCCTTTAAGTGTGCCAGTTAGAAAAAGAGAAAAATTCACGAATCTTTGACAATTGCAGAGTACTCATCTTGGCCTTACTGTTGACATGCCCTGAGCTGCTGGGGATCTACACGAAGCACTCAAGCAGCATTACAATGTCTTATCAAAGGTGTGGGTGTGGGTGGTGGAGAGAGGTGTGGGTAGTGGGCAGAGAAGGTGTGGGTGGTAGTGGTGGAGAGAGGTGTGGGTGGTGGGCAGAGAAGGTGTGGGTGGTGGTGGTGGAGAGAGAGAAAGTGTGGGAGATGGGTGGAGGAGGGAAGTGTGGGTGAGGGTGGTGGAAACAGAAGATGTGGGTGGTGAAGTGTGGGTGGAAATGAAGTGTGGGTAACGGATATGGGTGGTGGGCAAAATAGACGATAGGTATGGGTAGTTAACGACTGACTCATCATGCACTCACACCATTATCATACACTTGTCCCAGAACGTTTCATTGCACTGACTCACCTCACATCATTGCACTCACTCTACACCCCCCCCCCCTACGTCATCCATCCTTTCTATGTTTTTTTGTGTTTGTTTGTTTGTTTGTTTTCGATAAGGAAGATATTATTCATCATTTATATTAGTCGATAAATTTTAAATACATTAGATCCGTCTGTCTGTTAGTGTATCTATTTTTGTCTGTCTGTCTGTCTGTCTGTCTGTCTGTCTGTCTGTCTGTCTGTCTGTCTGTCTGTCTGTCTTTGAAATGCGAAGTTTCCCCTTGTGTTGATAACCACAAACATCCTTATCCAAGTAGGGGAGACTCGGCGTCGTGTGTGTGTGTGTGTGTGTGTGTGACAGAGAGAGGGCAACACAGCCAAGAGAGGGGAAGGGAAAGAAGGAGGAGGAGAGGAGAAGAGGGAGAGGGCAATGTGGGAGGGGAGCCCCAGGCTATGTCGTACACTACAGGATTCCTCGCCTCGACCACCTCCTCCTCCTCCTCCTCTTCCCTCCGCCTCAAAGCGATGGCTCCCTTTCCTTCTGGCTCAGTCAACCAAGAAAATGATCAAAGGGATGAAACTGTGGTGCTATTTGGCATGCCTGGATCACGTCTTCGGTAAGCCCTTAACGCCAATATGGACGCGAATAACATACAGACGGAAAAAGATGTAAATACTTATACTGTACTCACACACACATACACACACACACACACACATACACACACACACACACACACACACACACACACACACACACACACACACACACACACACACACACACACACACACACACACACACACACACACACACACACACACACACACACACACACACACACACACACACACATAAAACAAGTACTACTTCACCAACACGACTAACCAGACCAAGAGCTCATAACTAATGACTGAAGGAACGACAAAGACCACATCTTACACACAAGAGAGAGAGAGAGAGAGAGAGAGAGAGAGAGAGAGAGAGAGAGAGAGAGAGATAATGGATGTTAAGAGATTGTAGAAGGAGGGAGAGAAAGGAAGGAGGAGGAATGAGAGTAAATCATAACAGCCACTGTGTCTTGATAGTGGAGTCTTTGAACTTTTTCTCTGAAAGTTTTATCTCAGGAACTCACGATGCGCTCCGCTAGACACTGCTGCCACGGTGGACACACGTAAATCGGCCTCTTTCTTTCTTTATCTCATCCGTGTTGCTTCTACTACCGGCGATAATAGTACACAGTCACAGTGGTCAGCACCAAGACACAACAATGCCGGAGTGTGTCTCAGTGACATAATAGCCAACTTTAGTATCCCTCATCATCGTCTGCAGTCGCTGAAAATCAGTGCTAGCGCGAGCAATAAACAGCGCCTGGCGTTCTCCCCCATCCTACAATAGCACACTTAAGGAAGCTACGACTGACGAGAATCATCGCCCTCCTTCAGGCAGCTGTGATGCTCTTTTAAAGTACAAATATTGGTGGCAGTAAGTGCCTCGGCACCGTAGAGCCATACCCAGTAGCCCCTTGCTGTGGGCAAGGGCCACAAAACAGCCACCCTGAGTGCCTCTCACCATCTCCTGCAGGAGGACTCGTGTCGAAATTCTTAGTACCAGGAAGTTGCTAGACAGCGCAACAGCCGTCCGTCCCTGCCGTCTACTGCACGAGCACCGGAACCATGAGTGCCAGCAAGTGCCTAGGCAGCGCAATATGGCCATTACCTCCTGCCATCCTTCTCCCAGCGAGGCGGGAGGAGAAGGCGGGGTGTGTCAAGGGGAGCACAATAACAGAGGGACGTCGCCGGCCGGTCACCACAAGCCACCCTCCGTGCCTGGTAATTTGCACGGTCATTAGCGCGACGTCTGCATTCCTAAAACGTCGCCTCCCAAGGGATTACATCAACCGACGCCGCTGTGATGTAAATGTCCGCTTACTGAAGGGTTAAAGACCTGATAACACGGAGAAGGATGGAGGAGGGGAGGTGGAATGATGCTGCAGGGGCGCTGAGATGTGGTGATATTGTAGACGTGGAGATGCTGTGGTGGTAGTGAAGGTAGTGGTAGTAAGTGTAGATCATGGCGATGAAGTCAACAAAGATTATGCTAGTTGGCCCTACACGGACTCTTCTCTAAGGGTGCCCAATAAACTAGCCCCCAGCGTTGAATCTGTCGTGGTTTACCTGGCCGATCACGTAGGGCACACCAGAGGCTCCAGGTTCGTGACTCCTAAGGCTCGAGCTCGGACCCAGGATTTGTTTACTTATCACGAGGGTTTGTTTACATCATCACTAATACACAAGTGCCTGTTGACACCATTGGCTGACACTCTGTTTTATGGAGGTTTTATATCACCAGGTGTTCCCCAAGTTCTGTTAAAGGTTTAGTGGTGCACGTGTTGGCATCTCTACAACAGTTTTAAAACACCAGCGATACATCATCAGTGTGACGACATTATGGTGCCACGTGACATCATATCGTGACGTCACAACATTTCATACATTCCACCACTTAAACATAAAAGTCTTGTTGTCGACTGACTGGTGACATCATCATGAGCAGAGCGCCATCACCGCCATCTTAAAAATACTAAAACCTTCAAGGGCAAATCCAAATACCCAGAATAATGTTAAAAATATTATCTTAAATTTTGCTAGCTAGGTTAGACAACATTAAGCCAGGTTAGGTTAGTTAGACCAAATTAGACTATATTTAACTTATTTTTTAGTTAAATTTAACTCAAGGATGAATTAGGCTCAATCATATCAAGAAATATGGATTAGGTTTACTGTGTTCACCGTGACCTCACCAGTCCTGGTCTCACACGTCTAAACCACATAATCTTAAATGCCATCACAACCTTTACGGACAAATCTAATTATCCGGAGACTAATCCCTGAGCCTTAATTCACGTGCTGTATTTAACCAGGCGGCGCATTAGCTTCCTCACCCCCCCCCCCCCGGCCCTGGCCCCGGCCCTGGCCTGCCCGATATTGAGCGGCCGAGGGCGTCAAAGTCAGATAGTCGGGGGTCCTGGCTCCTGGAGGGTCAACTGAGGGAGAGAGGGAGGGAGGGAGGGAGGGATAGATTATGTGGGGGAGAGTAAGTGGAAAGGGTGAAGAAGGAGGGAAGGAAGGAGGGAGAGGAGTAAAATGTGTGGGGAGAGTTGAAGAAGGAGGTAGTTAGGTAGGAAGGGAGGGAGAAGGGGAGAAGTAGATTGTCTAGGGAGAGAGAGGGGAAAGGGTGAAGAAGGAGAGAGGGAGGGAAGGAGGAGGGAGGGAAAATATGGAAATGTGAAGGCGGTAGAGAAGTCTGGAATGGGGGGAAGAGGAGGGGAACTGATAGAGTGAGGGGTAAGAGGGGAGAGAGGCAGGGCAAGAAACGAGTTATGGAGAGTAGTAAGGGAGAGGGAGGGTCTTGGAGGGGCTGGGGGAGAAGAGTGGGGGGCAAGATGACTCAGGCGAATAAGTGATACGGGGAGTAGGGGAGGAAGGGAAGGGAAAAGGGTAGGGTAGAGGATGAAGGGCGGGGTGAAGGGGAGGGCAGAGTTAAACACACACACACAGATACCTACGGCTTCGGTGATCAAGGGGAGGGACTATGAAGGAGAGAGAGAGAGAGAGAGAGAGAGAGAGAGAGAGAGAGAGAGAGAGAGAGAGAGAGAGAGAGAGAGAGAGAGAGAGAGAGAGAGAGAGAGAGAGAGAGAGAGAGAGAGAGAGTTGAGGAACTGCGGGAATAAGGACAGAGATGTGAGGGTGAGGAAGAAAGAAGGAAGAGGGGTAGAAGAAGAGGAACGGAGGAAGGGAAGGGAGGATAAAATAAAGAGAAGAAAAAGGAGTAACGAGGACGGGAGGAAGAATGAGGAAAAACAGACAGACAGACGGATAAATATGAGGTACAAGATAAAGAGTTTCTGGTAGCCATCACTGGGACCCCATGAAGACGACTCTCTGGTAAGCCTCGACCAAGTGGGGGGAGGGAGGGGTGGAAGAAACTGCACCTTGAAGGTCTTTGTGTCGAAGTTAATGGGACATAACAATGAAAACTGATCCTTATAGCGTTTCTGTGTAGTTTTTTTCTTCTGATATTTGTTTTATTTTGAAGTTTCTGTACCTGTGTTGTTTCAGTGTTTGTTCTTGTGTTTCATCACCTGTATTTGTTTCTTTACCTGTAATAATTATGTTGTTTCTGAACCTGTAATTATACCTGTACCTGTGTTAGTTGTCTGTGTGTAGTAATCCCATTAAGGTAGCTCTTGACAGCCACTCATCCACCCGTCAACCAGCCCGTCATCCACCCGCCACCCAGCCCGTCATCCACCCGCCACCCAGCCCGTCATCCACCCGCCACCCAGCCCGTCATCCACCTCTGCCCCGGGGGTCACCACGTGGAGGTTTATAATACCATATAATAAAACAGTGTAGCACAAAGGCAGCTGTAAGGAGCGGTGAATGGGTGACCGCCGGTGGCAGGTGGTCAGTGGAGGGAAGTGGGGGGCGGGGTAGACAAATTGACAGCGATAGACAGGTGTGTCGTAAGGGTGGTCGTTCTGAAGAGGTAGTAGTGGTGATGGTGGTGATGGCTAGGGGTAGTAGTAGTAGTAGTAGTAGCAGATATCGACTATGAGGCTACTGTCACTGAATGCCGCATAGATCTGCGGCTCAACTAATTCAACGCAGATAGGATAGCTACATATGTATTAGGATATTTAATATTAAGGTAATTAAATGGTGGCGAAGGTGTGGCTATTGGGGGAGGCTGGAGGCCACTAAAAAAAAAAGAAAAAAGTAGTAGTAGTAGGTTAGGTTAGGTTAGCTATTATGGACAAATGACCACTAAAGTATAAGTACCAGTTTTAATCACATGGTCGCTATATTAAGGTAGTTATTAAAGGTAATTGACCTCTGTAAATAGCCAGTCTTTCACTTA